>NW_027590127.1:0-175000 GCF_964213995.1 Mustelus asterias
TGGCAGGAGGTGGCCGCCGGGAGGGGGGGGGGGTGCCGGGGGGGGGTGGAGGGTGGGGGAGGCGGGTGGCACAGGACAGGAGGGAGCAGAGACCCCGGCAGTTCTGTGCTCAAGTGTCATTTGAACAGATGTCGGACACCGTGTGCCGCTGATGTCTCCGTCTCCGAAAGGAGACAGTGCAGCACCTGTGCCCCTTTTGCAGGACCTGGCACCTCGGGGTGTGTGGGTGGGGGGGGGTGGCTCGCACATTCAGTGGCTGCCAAATTGACGGCCACTCTGAACTTTAATGCGACTGGCTCCTTCCAGGTCCCTAGCGGAGATGTCTGTGCCATCTCCCAGTCAGCTGTACACACCAGTGTCAACCCGGTCACGGAAGCTCTGTATGCCCGAGCAGGGCAGTTCATCAAATTTAACCTGGACCAGGCCCATTAAGATGCCCAGGCTGCAGGGTTCGCAGCCATTCCGGGGATACCAAACGTGCAGGGGGGCATGGAGTGCACCCACATCACCCTCAAGGCCCCGCTGCAGAATCCACGGAGATTCATCTGCAAATAGGGCTTCCACTCCCTGAATGTCCAACTAGTGTGTGACCACAATATGAATATTAGCGCGTCTGCGCGAGACACCCAGGCAGCGAGCATGACAGCTTCATTGTCAGGAGCTCCTCAAAATGCAATTCTGGTGCGTGGATCGCTCTGGTGGTGCCCTACAATACAGCCCCCTGATCTCTTCCTCATTGTGGTGGTGTGCTGTGGAGAGCTGACCTATTGGAGGAGGAGGAGGACGTGGAGGCTGACCAACCAGGCGTCGCTGGGGAGGAGGGCCAGCAGGAGGAGGAGGAAGAGGAGGAGGAGGAAGAAGGGGAAAAGCACGCTTGGAGAACCACCCAGGGACTGGTGGGCTGGCAGATCGAATGAGACATGCGAGGGCGGCTAAGGAAGCCCTGGTCACCAGGCGGTTCAGTCGCGAGGGGCTTGCGTTTGTGGGTTCCATCCCCACTCCACAAAATTCCATCTATTTCCTGCAACATTGTCACCCCAGAGTGATGGGCCTGGGTACGCTGTGTTAGCGAGTTTTTGTGGCAGGCAGGAAGGTGATGACGACTCGCTAAGCACCATTATGATGATGCCCTGGAACAAAATAATCTGACTCTTACCTGAGCTTTGCATGCATGCGAACAACTGGGCCCAAGTCTGTGCAGTGGGTAAGGGATCTGAAACCCACGTGCAAGTGGTGTGGAGAGGGGAGGGAATAGCTCGTGGGTTCTGGGGAACCAATAGCTTCCTTTTCTCAGTGACACAGACTTGAGGGTCCTCCCCAACTGACATCAACATGAAGCATCCCTCCGGCGATGATCAATGGCAGATGAAGTATAACGTTGGCCAATGCGAGGTTATTCACTTTGGAAGAAATAATAGCTAATTGGACAATTATTTGAATGGAAAAAAAATTACAACATGCTACTGTGCAAAGGGACCTGGGGTCCTTGTGCATGAGTCGCAAAACCTCAGTCTGCAAGTACAAAAGTTGATCAAGAAGGCAAATGGGATGTTGACATTTATCGCGAGGGGGATAGAATATAAAAGCAGAGATGTCTTGCTGCATCTGTACAACACATTGGTGAGGCCGCAGCTGCAATACTGTGTGCAGTTTTGGTCCCCTTACTTGCGAATGGATATATTGGCCTTGGAGGGAATGCAGAGAAGGTTCACCAGGTTGATACCGTAGATGAGGGGTGTAGATTATGAGGAGAGATTGAGCAGATTAGGTTTGTCCGCGGTGCAGTTTAAAATGCTGAGGGGTGATCTTATTGAGACCTATAAGATAATGAAGGGGCTGGATGGGGTAGAAGTATAGAGATTCTTTCCACTTAGAAAGGAAACCAGAACTAGAGGGCACAGCCTCAAAAAAAAGGGGTGGGAGGTCGTCAGTTTGGGACAGAGTTGAGGAGGAACTTCTTCTCTCAGAGGGTGGAGAATCTCTGGAATTGTCTCCCTACTGAAGTGGTGGAGGTTACCTCGTTGAATATGTTTAAGTCACGGACAGTTGGAGTTCTGATCGGTAGGGGTATTAAAGGTTATGGAGAGCAGGCGGGTAAGTGGAACTGATTCACTTGAGATCAGCCATGATCTTATTGAATGGCGGGGCAGGCTCGAGGGGCTAGTTGGCCTACTCCTGCTCCTATTTCTTCTGTTCTTATGTTGTTATGATTTCTATTCAAGACAAATCTGACACAAATTAGTCACAGGTGGGTGCTGAAAAAACAATTAATTGCAATAAAGGTGTTTCAATACGATGTTCTAACATACAAACCTGTGAACAGAAAACGTTAAGGTGTTTAAATATCTTTCTAACTGTTCAGCTCTTCACGCGTGCCATGCCAGTACAGCTACAACTTACTAACCTTATGTGGCCTCCCACTCCATCTCAGTGACTCCCCAGAATGTACATCGGATGTGGAGGGGGCCACCTCCGACCTCGCCCCGTGGTCTGTGATGCGCGTGGCGGGTGTCCTCTGGAGACCCTGGGACTTGGGGGTCCTGGCCGGCTCCCAGGTGTCTGGGATGCTTCCATGACACCCTCTTTATCCCGCTGTCCCTGAGATGCCCCGGTGTCAGGAAGGGGGATGTCAGAAGATGCAGCCACAGCCTTCAGGCTGGAAGGCCCCGGCATGGGCTCGAGCCCTTCCTCCTCCCTTAGGTTTCCTGTGGGCCCCTGGGTCACTCCATGGGACGGTGGTGCTTCTGCAGTGAGCTCCATCTTCACATGGTGCTGCCAGTCCTGGAGGACCTCCTGCGTCCTACCTATGGTGGGCGAGCCCTTTGAGATGGCCATCTGAGTCGGGGGACCCTGTCAATGGCCGCAGCAAATGCCCTCAGAGATTGGGCCAAGCTCTGCTGCCCCTCAGCCATGAACCTCTGCGACTTGGCCACATTCTCAAGGGCTGCTGCTGTGGCCCGCTGTGTCTTAGCGCTGTCCCACTGGGCCTCGTCAAGCTCTTGAGCCTCTCAGCCATAGACCGCAGAATCTCAAGAATCCTGTTCAGTCCCTTAGCTGTGACCCACTGTGACTCGGCCACGGCCTTCTGGGACTCTGCTGTGGCCTGTTGTGACTCGGCCACGACCCTCTGGGACTCTGCTCTGGCCTGTTGTGACTCGGCCATTGCTTGGAGACTGCCACTCATGATGAGGACCCCCCGCCCCAGATATTCCACTTCAGCCACCACCCTTGCAGTGTTCACCTGGGAAGCACGCAAGACAGGCAATAGCTGGTCTACCTGAAAGCTTTGGGACTCCTCCCTGCAGCCTCGCAGTTGGTACAGTGTGGCCATCAGCCCCTCCTGCATTCCATGACTCTGTTGCTGCAACCCCAGCAGCAGAGGTAGAAGTGACCTCAGAGGCCCAGCTTGTAACCTGGGGCCAGCTGAATCCTCACCTCCGGCAGGCCCCTGCGTGCCAGAGGCATCGGACGTTCCCTCCCCCACCCAATGTACATTATCAGATTTGTCGTGCTCACCAGAGAGTGACCCATTAGCCTCACCACTATCTGGATCCACCAACGTGTCAATATCTGGGATGGTGAATTGTGAGGTGGAAGCTGACGCCAAAACGGTGCCAGCCTCGGAGGTCCATTCACCCATAACCTGCAAGAATTCGTCCGATCTGTCCTGAAGAGGATAGGCGGGAGCAGCAGTCGGGGCCCGGAGTACAGAAGGCCCCGGGGCTTCCGGATCTGTCCCTGCCACGCAGGACAGAAGGTTAAGTGCAAGGGAGGGAGAGGAATCCACGTTGCCAAACACTTGATTCACTTGTCTCCATTGAACATAGAACAAAGCACAAAAATATTACGTTACAGGAACAGGGCTTTCGGCCCTCCAAACCTGAAAAGACCCGGCTGCCCATCTGATTCGTAAGCCCCTACCCTTCCAGGGACCATATGCCCCTATTCCCATCTCATTCACATAGCTGTATCTGCCTCCGCGACCTCCCCTGGTAGTGAGTTCCAGGCAACCACTGCCCTCTCTCTGCAAATAAATATGTCTCCTTCATCTCTTTTAAACCTTCCCCCTTGCTCCCAAACCTGGTGCCGCCGAGAAGTTGTCTCAGAGAGTGGAGGATTGACAGGTGCTCACGTCTTGACTCCAGCCCGACCATGCTGTCACTGACAGCTCGCATCTCCCCTTCCCTTGAGAGCACCAGCTCCCGCTCCGAAAAGGTGGTGAGGACCCGGAGGTTTGTCTCACCACCTCCTGTCTTCACCCTCTCACGTGTGTTATGGTCAGTCTTCTCCTGTGGAGACAGAAGGAGCCATGAAAGAAATGATGGCTACTGCACAGTATCAGGTGGTGGGCCTTGGAGGGCAAGCGCAATGCGGCTCTTGGGTGGGGGGGGGGGAGGAGCTGCTTGGTTTCAGGAGCTGGAAGAATGCAGGGTGCTGGGGATGGGAGGATCTGGGGGACATTTGGGGGAAGGTGGAAGATGGGTTCAGCACTCACCCTTGCTCCCTGAATGAAGTCACTGAACTTTTTCCGGCACTGCTTCACGGTTCGGGGGACCAGTGCCCTCGCACTGACCGAGGGGTTGACTGCATCCCAGGCCGCTTTGACATCACCCCCCCCCCCCCGAGACTGCGTTCTCTTGGGGGGAAGAGGGTGTCCCGCCTCGCCTCTGCTACATCCAGCAGCCTCCCCAGCTCGCCCTCCGAGAATCGGGGGGGGGGGGGGGGGGGGGGGGGGGCGGGGGGGGGGGGGGGTTGGTCGTGCGCACATTGTCCTGTACTGCCTGCCTTTCCATTCCTGAGTTTTTAATGGAGCTGCCCCTCGTTAGGGCAGTTCAGCTGTAGGCAGTTTTGCAGAACATTCCAGCAAGTTCCATGCAGTTCGCTTGTTAGCATTGAGGGGACGGCAAGTGAGCACTTGCAGGTGTGCTGATGGGGAGAGGGGAGGGCTAGTTGATCGGTGCGTCAATGATTGGGGACAGGGGAGAGAGAGGGAGGTGTCACACAGCTATCGGAGTCCGGAGGAGATGGCCCTGTGTGGCAAGGTCTGGGGTGGGGGGGGAAAGGGGATCATTCTGCCTGAGATCTGTAGCGGGAAGGGTGGGGGTGGATCTCGCTGCCTGAGATCAGTGGGAGGGAAGGGAGGTGTCCGCTGCCACTCTGCCTAAGATCAGTGAGGGGAAGGGGATCCACTGCCACTCTGCTTGAGATCAGTGGGAGGAAGGGGGGATGTACTCCTCTGCCACTCTGCCTGAGATCAATGAGGGGGAAGGGGGGTTCGCTGCCACTCTGCCTGAGATCAGTGGGGGGAAGGGGGGATGTACTCCTCTGCCACTCTGCCTGAGATCAATGAGGGGGAAGGGGGGTCCGCTGCCAACCTGCCTGAGATTAGCGGGGGGGAGGGGAGTCCGCTGTTACTCTGCCTGAGATCAGTGGGGGGATGGGGGGAGGGGCCACGATCGGTCTGCGTGGCTGGTGGGGGGGGGGGGAATAAGGGGGTCAGTAACGTTGTGGGGGTGAGGCAATGTCTGTGGGGGCCAGGGGAAGGCATTATCCGTCCCAGGAGGGATGTGTCAGGGGAGCCACATTCTGTTTATTTTACTGCACAAGTGCAGTTGGAGGCTCCGATCGGAGCTGCAGGTTTGCGGGTGCGTTAAGCCCCGCCCACAGGCTGGTGCAGCGCGATTCGGAATCGCTGATATTTTTTTCAGGGAGAGTGCGTATGGGGGCGCATGAGAGCGGGTCTAAAAGTTGGATCGGAAAAACTCCAAGTTTCAAGTCCGCCAAATACTTAGAATCAAAATGGTAAAATAGAGCCCAAAGTGGCAGTATAGCACGAGCCATCCAGCTCACATGCATACCTTTCGACTGTGGTGGAAACCCGGAGCACCCGGAGGACACCCACACAGACATGGGGAGAATGTGCAGACTCCGCTCAAACAGCGACCCAAGCCGGGAATCGAACCCGAGTCCCTGGCACTGTGAGGCAGCAGTGCTAACCATTGTGCCGCCCAATGTTCCCACTGATCTTTGGCGCGAGGTTGCAGCATCTTCAGTCAGGTCACAAGACTGCCCATGGCAGAAGCTCCTGACCTGAGTAGGCGGCATTCTTGAATAGAGGGCCATCCAATGACCTCCACCCCCCTGCCCCCACGTCGAACCTCACAACCCTCTTACAGCCTGAATTTCACTCATCTTTGTGCATGGCATTTTGTCATCATTGAACCCTGACAGTGCAGACGGGGGCCACTCGGCCCATCGAGTCTGCACCAAGTCTCCAACAGTGCATTATACTCTATCCCTGTAACCCCAAGGATTATCCTTGATTATCCACCCAACGTGCATGTCATTGGACAGTAAGTGGCAATTTAGCATGGCCTGTCCACATAACCTACACATTTTTTGACACTAAGGGGCAATTCAACATGGCTAATTCACCTAAACTGCACATTGTTGGACACTAAGTGGAAAATTAGCAAGGCCAATCCAATGAACCTGCACATATTTAGAGACTAAGGGGCAAGTTTCATGACCAATCCACCTAACCCACACATCATTGGAGTATGGGAGGAAACCAGAGCACCCGTTGGAAACCCACGCAGACATCGGGAGAGCGTGAAAACTCCACACAGATCGTGACCCGGGGCTTTTCATTATTATTTTCCCACTCTGAAACTTCACACCCTGGGGGTGACACGTTGGCACAGTGGTTAGCACTGCTGCCTCACAACACCATGAACTCGGGTCCGATTCCCAGCGTGGGTCACTGCCTGTGCGGAGTTTGTATGTTCTCCCCATATCTGTGTGGGCTTCCTCTGGGTGCTCCAGTTTCCTCCCGCAGTCCGAAAGACATGCTGGTTAGGTGCATTGGTGATGCTAAATTCTCCCTCACTGTAACCGAACAGGCACCGGAATGTGGTGACTGGGGGATTTTCACAGTAACTTCATTGCAGTGTTAATGTTAGCCTACTTACATTAGTGAGGTGATTCACTTTGGAAGGAGGAACAGGATAGCAGAGTACTGTGCTCATGGTAAGATACTTGGTAGTGTGGATGAACCGAGAGATCTCGGTGTCCATGTGCATAGATCCCTGAAAGTTAGCACCCTAGAATGTTGCCTGCTATGATGGGAAGGTCTTATGAGGAAAGGATGAGGGATTTGAGGGATTTGAGGTTGGTATCGTTCGAGAGAAGAAGGTTAAGAGATGACTTAATAGAGGCATACAAGATGATCAGAGGATTAGAAATGGTTGATAGTGACAGTCCTTTCCTCGGATGGTGATGGCTAACACGAGGGGACATCGCTTTAAATTAAGTGGTGAAAGATATAGGACAGATGTCAGAGGTAGGTTCTTCACTCAGAGAGTGGTAAGGGCGTGGAATGCCCTTCCTGCAGCAGTAGTGGACTCGCCAACATTAAAGGCATTCAAATGGTCATTGGATGCACATATGGATGCTATTGGAATAGTGTAGGTCAGATGGGCTTTCGATTGGTTTCGATTGGTCGGCGAAATATAGAGGGCCGAAGGGCCTGTACGGCGCTGTAATGTTCTATGTTCCATGTTCTTGTGACACGAATAAATTAGCTTAACTTACAACCTACTTTCTCCATGGAGGGTACTCACGCCATTTAAGAGAAGATATCTATTTGGTGCCCAATTGATTGGCCCTTTCTTTAAGTACATTCATTATCATTTAGTTTTTTTATCATTAAAACAAGCAACTTAACTGTTTGTTCAAATGTCAGCAGTGAATCAGCTACTTTGCTTCCATGTCCATTTTATTTCATCTCTGTGCTTTCGGAAATAGTCCAGGAAATAAACGTGTGATGGCTCGTTATTGAACGCTTTTGACCATCATCGCCATGGGATATTTAATACCGTTCACCAACTCCTTTCTGAATTGACTCTGAGTAACTGCATAAATAAACGTATTTGTACCGCAGCTCAGGAGCTGGAGCATGAAACCAATTTCAGGGACAAATGTGGGTAGGTGAACTGAATATCCCAAGTAATCCAATCGTCTCACGATCGAACAGGATATAAACAGCGCCCACAGCAGCATGAAATTCCCTGAGATTAGAAATAGCAAGACCATGGATTTCCGTCGCTTTGCAATTTCTGGGTCATTGGGATTCTCGCCACTGCTCCGACTCTGGAGTCTCATGCGAGCCCTGCTGGCCAGCAAGACGTTTCTGACCGTCAATACATTTAATGATAGAATCAATACAAATGGAATAAATGGTGTTAAAATGTAGTGCATAAATTCAACAAGAGCCCAGGTCAGCGAGTGAGATGCACGGGGCAGCACCATGCAAAACCAGGGCGTGTTTGAAAGCCAGTAGTTACTTGCATACAGAAAATACCAGAAAATGTTCTTCAAACAGCTCAGCACAGTCACTGTGCCAAGAACCACAGCTGCTGTTTTTTCAGTGCAGTATTTAGCTTTTAGCTTCTGGCAACTAATGGCCACAAATCGATCAAAGGTGAAAGTGACGGTGAACCAGACAGAACAGTCAGTGACGGTGTAAAGGACAACCGCATGGATGTTACACACTCGAATGTACAACAGGAAAGTAAATCGCTCTCGATACACAATCGGAATATGCCTCAGGATTAGATCAATGATGACGATCAGGAGATCGGCTGCTGCCATGGCAATCAGATAGCGAGTCACACACTTTGAGAGGCCACACTTTCCCCGAGACAAGATCACTATCGTCAGCGTATTAACTGTGTGTCGGAGAAAAAGAATGAAAATATCCAGCAAATTAGTTTTAATATTTATTTACTGGTGTCACAGGTAGGCTTATGTTAACACCGCAATAAAGTTACAGTAAAACCCACGCAGATACAGAAAAGATAACAATGTCTGAGGTCACGTATCAACCGACGCATAGAAACCCTACAATGCAGAAGGAGGCCATTCGGCCGATCGAGCCTGTGCCGACCACAATTCCACCCAGGCCCTATTCCTGTAACTCCACGTATTTACACTGCTAGTCCCCCTGACACAAGGGTCAATTAAGCTTGAATAATCACTCTAATCCACACATCTTTGGACTGTGGGAGGAAACCGGAGCACCCAGAGGAAATCCACGCATACCCGGGGACAATATACAAACTCCACACAGGCAGTGACTCGAGGCTGGAATTGAAACTGTGTCCTAACCACTGTGAACCACTGTGCCACCATGCCCCCTTAAGGACAGCGTCTTCCTTACTACCACCAGACATTTGAATGGACCTACCTCGCACTAAGTTGATCTTTCTCTACACCCCGTCTATCACTGAATTTGCGTACTTCTGCTCCCAATTCCTATGTTCTGATGTAATGTTATTATGGGTTTTTAGCTGTCCTCCTGGCTCCGATTATGTGTTTTAACCACTCCGCTACGACAGTCAACAACTTCTATAGAAACACCATAGAAAGCATTCTTTCTGGTTGTATCACAGTTTGGTATGGCCGCTGCTCTGTCCAAGTCCCCTGGAAACTAAAAGGTGTCATGAACGAAGCCCAGTCCATCACGCAAACAAGCCCCCATCCATTGACTCTGTCTACACTTCCTGCTGTCTGAGGAAAGCAGCCAGCATAATCAAGGACGTCACGCACCGGACATTCTCTCTTCCACTTTATTTCATTGGCAAAAAGATACAAAAGTTTGAGCACACTTACCAACCGACCCAAGGACAGCTTCTTCCCTGCTCCCGTCATATTTTTTAAATAGGCCGACGTCGTAATAAGTTGTTCTTTCTCTACACCCTAGCCACGACTGTAAAACTACACTCTCCTTTCCTTCTCTATGAACGGTATGGTTTGTCTGTATAGCGCGCAAGAAACAATATTTTTTTACTGTATACTAATGCATGTGATAATAATAAATCAAATCAAATCAGATACGGGGAGAATGTGTAGACTCCACAGAGACAGTGACCCAAGCCGTGAATCGAACCCGGATTTTTGGTGCTGTGAGTCAGCAATGCTAACCACTGTGCCACCGTGCCATCCTCTCCTGCTGATTGTTATTAAGAGCAACTTGATGCATTTGTGATTCAATATTGAGTTTGACTGTGGAATTCTGCATATTAAAATTCCGCACAATAAACTAACATTAATCTGCATCTTGCCATTCAATGGTGAATCCAAAATGACTCTCTGTCACAGGGTTCCCCATTCGTAGGGTTGGTAGTCAAAGTAATCATGAACTACTGGTGCACATTTGATTATAGAATCCCTGCCGTGCAGAATCAGGCCAATTGGCCCATCATGCCAATGAGGCATGTTACCCAGACCCTATCCCCGTAACCCCATGTACCTGCCCGCTAATCCACCTAACCTGCAAATCTTGGGACACTAAGGGGCAAATAATCATGGCCAATCCACCAAATCTGCATGTCTTCGGACGCTAAGGGACAATTTTGCATGGCCAATCCACCAGGGTCGGATCGCAAACAAAGGAGATAGCCATGGACTTCAGGTAGTGTAGTGGAGAGCATACCCCTGTTACCATCAATGGAGGCGTAGTAGAAATTGTTGAGTGCTTCTCTTTTCAGGTTTTCAGATCACCAACAACTTGTCCTGGTCCACCCATGCCGATACTCTAGTTAAGAAAGCCCGCTAACACGTCTACCTTTCTCAGAAGACTAAGGACATTTGGCATGTCGGCTACCATTCTCACCAGCTTATCCAGATGCACCATAGAAAGCATTCTTGCTAGCTGTATCACAGCTTGGTATGGCTCCTGTTCTGCCCAAGACCACAAGAAACTACAAAGGGTCGTGAACAAAGCCCATCATTCAAACCTGTGTCCCATCCATTGACTCCGTCTACACTTTCCGCTGCCTCAGAAAAGCAGCCAGCATAATCAAGGAACCTCCGTACACCGGACATTTTCTCTTCCACATTCTTCCGTCGGGAAAAAGATACAAACGTCAGAGGTCACGTACTAACCGACTCAAGAACAGCTTCTTCTCTGCTGCTGTCAGACTTTTGAATGGATTTACCTCGCACTAAGTTGTTCTTTATCTACACCCTAGCTATGACTGTAACATGACATTCTGCACCCTCTCCTTCTCTATGAACTGTATGCTTAGTTTAGCCCGCAAGAAACAATGCTTTTCACTGTATACTAATACACGTGACAACAATAAATCAACTCAAATCATCCTGGTGAACCTCCTCTGCAGCCCCTCCAGTGCAATCACTTCCTTCCTATAATGTGGTGACCAGAACTGCACACGGTACTCTAGCTGTGGCCTCACCAAAGGAAGAGGGTGGGGTGGAGGGGAGGGCCTGAGTGAGATGCTCTTTTGGAGGTTCTGTCCAGAATCACTGGGCAAAATGGCGTCTTTCTGCACTGTAAGGATTCTATAGATCTAATCGAGGAGGTTATCGAAATCCAATAGTTAACTAACAATAGCTCTTTGTGGTGCTCATAATTTCACGATGGTCAGGAGTGTTATGGAATACTCCCCACTCGCCTGGATGGGTGCAGCTCCAACAACACTCCAGAAGCTTGATCCCATCCAAGAAAAGGCAGCCCGCTTGATTGGCACCACATCTACAACAGGCCACTCCCTCCATCACCGATGCTCAGTAGCAGCAGTGTGTGTTATCTGCAAGATGCACTGCAGCAATTCACCAATTCATCTTTAGACAGGAACTTCCAAACCCACGACCAGTTCCATCTAGAAGGACAAAGGTAGCAGATACACGAGAACACCACCAACTGCAATTTCCCCTCTAAGCCACTCACCATCCTGACTTGGAAATATATCGGCTATTCCATCCCAGTCGTTCGGTCAAAATCCTGGAATTCCTTCCCTAACGGCATTGTGGGTCAACCCTCAGCAAGTGGACT
Organism: Mustelus asterias; assembly: GCF_964213995.1. Classification (NCBI taxonomy): domain Eukaryota; kingdom Metazoa; phylum Chordata; class Chondrichthyes; order Carcharhiniformes; family Triakidae; genus Mustelus; species Mustelus asterias. The sequence continues at coordinate 11,858 of NW_027590127.1, forward strand.
GCAGTGATTCAAGAAGGCAGCTCACAACCACCTTCTCAAGGGGCAACTAGGGATGGGCAATGAATGCTGGCCAGCCAACGACTCCCATGTCCCACAAATGAATATAAAAAATACTTGGCCAAGGTGTTACGTATTTCTGAACAGTGTCTCGAAATAAACCTCCTTGCCCAAAGTTTGTCACGTTTGTTTCCCCCACTTTTTATGCCAAACCACTATAAACTGTATCCCCGTTTGGTCTGAATACTCTGAGTGAACTCAGAATGATTCACTGCCCCAGACTCCCCACTGGACAATTACAGGCCGAGCCTGTGACAAAATTCCCAAAATTCCATGCTGGGGAAATTGATATTCACGGTTAACTGAAAATTCATGAATGAATGAAAATTAAATCCTTCAATCCAGGCAAGAACTAACATTACCACAGTGGTGGTACAGTGGTTAGCCCTACTGTCTCAAGGGAACTGGGTTCGATTCTCGGCTTGGGTCACTGTCTGTGCAGAGTTTGCATTCTCCCCGTGTCTGATTTGATTTATTGTTGTCACATGAATTAGTATACAGTGAAAAGTATTGTTTCTTGCGCGCAAAACAGACAAACTATACCGTTCATAGAGAAGGAAAGGAGAGAGTGCAGCATGTAGTGTTACAGTCATGACGAGGGTGTAGAGAAAGATCCAATGAATGCGAGGTAAGTCCATTCAAAAGTCTGACAGCAGCAGGGAAAATGTTGATCTTGTGTCGGCTGGTACGTGATCTCAGACTTTTGTATCTTTTTCCAGAAGGAAGAGAGAAAGTCCGGGGTGCGTGGGATCCTTAATGATGCTGGCTGCTTTAGCGAGGCAGGGGGAAGTGTAGTCAGAGCCAATGGATGGGAGGCTGGCTTGTGTGATGAATTGGGCTACATTCACGACCTTTTTAGTTCCTTGCAGTCTTGGGCAGAGCAGGAGCCATACCAAGCTGTGACACAACCGGAAAGAATGCGTTCTATGGTGCTTCAGTCAAAGTTGATGAGAGACATAGTTGCCATGCCAAACTTCCTTAGTCTTCTGAGAAAGTAGATGCTTAGGTGGGCTTTCTTAACTATAATGTCGGCATGGGGGGACCACGACAGATTGTTGCTGATCTGGACACATAAAAACTTGAAGCTCTCGACCCTTTCTACTTCGTCCCCATTGATGAAGACAGGGGTATATTCTCCTTTAAGCTTCCTGAATTCGATGATAATCTCCTTCATTTTGGGAGAGATTATTGTTGCTGTATCAGTTCACCAGATTCTCTATCTCATTCCTGTACTCTGTCTCGTCTGCGTGGGTTTCCTCCGGGTGCTCCGGTTTCCTCCCACATTCCTAAAGATGTGCTGTTAGGTGGATTGGCCGTTGTAAATTATCCCACAGTGTACCTGAACAGGCAGCGGAGTGTGGTGACAGTAACTTCATTGCAGTAATGTAAACCTACTTGTGACACTAATAAACACATTTATCAAAGTTAAAATCACTATAATCGGAAATGGTCACTGCAATTAGAGACTGCATCTGCGAAAAATATTTACAGCCTAACCAATCTGAATCATTTTTATCTACACCAAGTATCTGCTAGGTAAGACTTGTACAATGAAGTAATTCACTGTATTCTGCCAGAATTGACATAATTTCTTAAAAAATAGACCCTCAGTATTTTCAAAATGTCCATACATTATTTGACAATTATTTAAATTTTAACGTTTATTTGTTAGTGTCATAAGAAGGCTTACATTAACACTGCAGTGAAGTTACTGTGAAAACCCCATGGTCGCCACACTCCAGCACTTGTTCGGAAAACACTGAGGGAGAATTTAGCACGGTCAAGGCACATAACCAGCACGTCTTTCAGGCTGCAGATGTAAACCCACGCAGACACGGAGAGAATGTGCAGACTCCACAGAGACAGTGACCCAAACAGGAATCGGAACCCAGTCCCTGTGAGGCAGCAGTGCTAACCAACGTGCCGCCGTGCCGCCATGCCGCCCCGACAGCATCACTTTACACAAAATGACGTCTTCTGCAATTACTTCCGGCTTTGTTAAATTGGCAACATGAAAAATGGAAGAGCAGCAGACACGGGTTCAGATTCCACGCTCTGCTAAACCCTGCCTCCTGCAGTAACCTACCAGGAACACTGAGTGCTGCCAACACGGGGTAGTAAATTTTTTGCATGTCTTCCAGCGCCCACAGAATCCTGAGCTTGGCCAGGAAAGCAAGTGACATTTTCACCCTGTAGGTAAGGATTAATGATCCGATGCTCCTGTTGCCGGGAGTGATTCCCCGACTGACATCCTGGATATATTCCTCCTTATTTATTGGAGAGCGAATCCACCGGGTCAGAAAATCCCGTGGTGGCTTCACTTATTCATCGTCACTGAACAAACAGCTAACGTCAACACCTATCACGCCCTCCCCCCAGGGTTTATGGGTAACGGCAAACCTCCCAGCCAGATAATGGCAGGGAGGCCTGCGTAAATATTCCTTATTCCTATAATCCTAAAAATAATTTCCACAGGTATATCTTCTGGTTAGCATTATCACGGGGACACTCAGTTACTTCAATATAAATATCAGGGTTCCATTTACACTCAATTCTGGTCGCCACGTTACAGGAAAGGTGTGGAGGTTTTGGAGAGGTTGGAGATGAAGTGTACCAGGATGTTGCCTGGATTAGAAGGTATGAGGTTTAAGCAGAGGCTGGACAAATAGGGTTATTTGCCCTGGAGCGGCAGAGGCTGTGGGGAGACCTGATAGAAATCTATAAAATGATGAGAGGCATAGATAGGGTTGACAGTCAGAACCTTTGTCCCAGATTTGAAATGTCTAATACTGGGGGACACACACTTAAGGTGAGAGCGGGAAAGTTCAAAGGAGATATGAGGTGTGAGTTTTTTTACAGAGGAGAGTGGTGTGTGTCTGTTACACGCTGGTGGTGGAGGCAGATAAGATAAGGGCATATAAGGGGCTTTTCGACAAGTTTATGAATATGCAAGGATTAGAGGGACATGGACCAAGGCAGACAGAACGAATTAATTTAATTTGGCATCATTTTCGGCACAACATCGTGGGCCGAAGGGCCTATTCCTGTACAGTACTGTCCTAATGTGGTTAACAAGAGTGTCGGTTCAGAGACAAAGCCACATCTTTGAGCACACACACACTGTTTTTTCTGTTCAGGAATAGCCTTCCAAGCGGATTAACAGCCACTGAATTCCTTTTTTAAAAAATTCATTCTTGGGTGATAGGCGTCACTAGCTGGCCAGCAATTATTGCCCTTCCCGAGTTGTGCTTGGAGGATAGCTGAAAGTCAACCACATTGCTGTGGCTCTGAGTCAGGTGTAGGCCTGACAGGGTACGGCCGGCAGATTTCCTTCCCTAAAGGACATCAGTTAACCAATTGCGTTTTTCCGACAATCAACAATGGTTTCATTGTCACCAGTAGATTCCTAATTCCAGATTTTTTTGTCGAATTCAAATTCCTCCGTTTCCCGGGCAGGGTTTGAACCTTGATCTCCAGAACATTAGCTGATTTTCTGAATTAATATTCTAGCGATAATACCACGAGGCCATCATTTCTCTCTGGTCTGCTTTCAGTTAAAGAGCTTATGGTCAGTTAAGATTTAAAGCTCAGTTGAGAGTTTATGAGTTGTAACGACTGTAATCAAGCATTGAGGTTGTCTGCTGGAATATGAGCTCCCTCCAAATTGATGAAGGCCTGGACAGAGTAGCACAGGGGTGGCTTTCCACACACCCCGCCTCCCCCTCCCCCAGCGCACCAGACACGGCTGAAAATCCGTAAAGTGTAACCCTCGAGCTGAAGTACCGCCAGAGGGTTGCTGTGGATAACACGCTGCCGGCACGTTGGTTAGCCACAACACACTGTGTTGTGGATAACTGGCAATGCAAATGGGCTATTTGTTACTGTGCTATGTTGTTTGTGCTATTGAATTAAAAACGGGCAGATTATTGTTGATAATGTTATATCGCTATAAATTATTATTGTGAGATGGTATTTGGAAAGTGTAATGTATTTTTGCATTTGTAATTTAATAAATAACAGAGCAGATTCCTGGTGTCGACTGGTAAATACCAGCACCATGTATGAAGCTCTATTCGAGTCATCTGAGCAGCATTGGCACTGATGTAGACTGGTGCAGACAGCTATCTGCTTGCACTCTGCATACAGATCTATTAGAGGCATCTGAGTTGCACTGGGACTGATGTAGACTGGTGTAGACTGCTAACTGCTTGCACTCTGAATACAGCTCTATTAGAGTCATCTGAGCAGGACTGGGACTGATGTGGATTGGCGTAGATTGCTCACTGCTAGCACTCTGTTTACAGCTGTATTACAGTCATCGAAGCAGCAATGACACTGATGTACACTGGTGTAGACTGCAAACTGCTAGCACCCTATATGCAGTTCCGTTAGTGTCATCTAAGCAGTACTGGCACTGATGAAGACTCGTGTAGACTGCTAACTGCTAGCACTCTGTATACAGTTTGATTAGTGTCGTCTGAGCAGCATTGGCACTGACGTAGACTGGTGTAGACTGGTACTGCTAGCACCCTATATGCAGTTCCGTTAGTGTCATCTAAGCAGTACTGGCACTGATGAAGACTCGTGTAGACTGCTAACTGCTAGCACTCTGTATACAGTTTGATTAGTGTCGTCTGAGCAGCATTGGCACTGACGTAGACTGCTGCAGACTGCTAACTGCTAGCACATTGTACACAGCTCTATTAGAATAATCTGAGCAGCACTGACACTGACGTGGTCTGGTGTAGACTCCTAACAGCTACCACATTGCACACAGTTCTATTAAACTCTTCTGAGCAGCATTGGCACTGATTTAGACTGGTGTAGACTGCTAACTGCTAGCATTCTGTATACAGCTCTGTTACAGTCATCTGAGCAGGACTGGGACTCATGTGGACTGGCGTAGATTGCTAACTGCTAGCACTCTGTATACAGCATCATTACAGTCATCCAAGCAGCAATGGCACTGATGCAGACTGGTGTAGACTGCTAACTAGTAGCACTCTAAGACAGCTCGATCAGAGTCATCTGAGCAGCACTGGCACTGATGTAGACTGCTGTAGACTGCGATCTGCTAGCACTCTGTATACAGTTCTATTAGATTCACCTGAGCAGCACTGACACTGATGTAGACTGATGTAGACTGATAAAAGCTAGCACCCTGTATACAGCTCTATAAGAGTCATCTGAGCAGCAATGGCACTGATGGAGACTGGTGTAGACTGCTAACTGCTAGGACCCTGTAAGCAGCACCATTAGAGTGAACTGAGCAGTACTGGGACTGATGTGGAGTGGTGTAGACTGCTAACTGCTAGCATCCTGTATACCGTTCTATTAGAGTCTACTGAGCAGCACAAGCACTGATGTAGACTCGTGTATACTGCCAACTGCTGGGGCTCGATATACAGATCTATTAGGGGCATCTGAGCCGCTCTGGTACTGATGTAGCCTGGTGTAGACTGCTAACTGCTAGTACTGTGTATACAGCTCTATTAGAATCTTCTGAGCAGCACTGACACTGATGAAGACTGGCGTAGACTGCTAACTGCTAGCACATTGTACACAGTTCTATTAGAGTCTTCTGAACAGCAGTGGCGCTGAGGTGGACTGGTGTAGACTTCTAACTGCTACCGCATTGTACACAGTTCTATTACACTCTTCTGAGCAGCATTGGCACTGACGTAGACTGATGCAGACTGCTAAGTGCTACCACTCTGTATACCGTTCCATTAGGGTCATCTGAGGAGCACTGACACTGGTGTAGACTGCTAACTGCCAGCACATTGTACACAGTTCTATTAAAGTCTTCTGAGCAGCATTGTCACGGACGTAGACTGGTGCAGACTGCTAACTGCGAGCACTCTGTATACCGTTCAATTAGAGTCATCTGAGCAGCACTGGCACTGATGCAGACTTGTGTAGACTGCTAACTGCTCGCTCGCTGTATATAGTTCTATTGCAGTCAACTCAGCAGCACTGGAACTGATGTAGACTGGTGTAGACTACTTACTGCTCGCACTCTATATAAAGCTCTATTAGTGTGTTCTGAGTCGTACTGGGGCTGACGTAGACTGCTTACTGCTAGCACTCTATATACCGTTCCATTAGGGTCATCTGAGCAGCACTGACACTGATGTAGACTGGTGTAGACTGCTAACTGCGAGCACTCTGTATACCGATCTGTTAGAGTCATCTGAGCAGCACTGGCACTGATGTAGACTGTTGTAGACACCAAACCGCTTGCACTCTGTTTACAGCTCGACTAGATTCATCTGAGGCGCAGTGGCACTCATGTAGATTGCGAACTGCTAGCACTCTGCATACAGCTCTACTAGGGACATCTGAGCAGCATTGGTAATGAAGTAGGCTGGTGTAGCCTGCTAACGGCTAGCACTCTGCATAAAGCCTTATTAGAGACATCTGAGCAGCACGGGCACTGAGGTAGATTGGAGTAGACTGCTAACTGCTAGCACACTGAACACAGTTCTATTAAAGTCTACTGAGCAGCAGTGACACTGATGCAGGTTGGTGCGGACTGCTAACTTCTCGCACTCTGTATATCGCTCTATTAGAGTCAGCTGAGCAGCACTGACACTGATGTAGACTGGTGTAGACTGCTAAATGCTAGCACTCTGTATATAGTTCTATTGGAGTCGTCTGAGCAGCACTGGCACTGATGTAGACTCGTAACTCCTAGCAGCCTGTATGCAGCTCATTTGGGCCATCGGAGCAGCACTGACACTGGTGTAGACTGCTAACTGCTGGCACCCTGTATACAGCAGGATTGAGTCATCTGAGCAGCACTGGCACTGACGTAGAATGGTGTTGACTGCTAACTGCGAGCATTCTACATACAGCTCTACTGGATTCATCTGAGCAGAACTGGCACTGATGCAGACTCAAGTAGCCTGCACACTGAAGGCACTCTGTATACAGTTCTAGCAGAGTCATCTGAGCAGCGTTGGCACTGATTTAGACTGGTGTAGACTACTAACTGCTAGCACTCTGTATACAGCTCTGTTAGAGTCATCTGAGCAGGACTGGGACTCATGTGGACGGGCGTAGATTGCTAACTGCTAGTACTCTGTATACAGCATCATTACAGTCATCTAAGCAGCAACGGCACTGATGTAGACTGGTGTAGACTGCTAATTAGTAGCACTCTAAGACAGCTCGATCAGAGTCATCTGAGCAGCACTGGCACTGATGTAGACTGCTGTAGACTGCGATCTGCTAGCACTCTGTATACAGTTCTATTAGATTCACCTGAGCAGCACTGACACTGATGTAGACTGCTAAAAGCTAGCACCCTGTATACTGCTCTATAAGAGTCTTCTGAGCAGCAATGGCACTGATGGAGACGGGTGTAGACTGCTAACTGCTCAGACCCCGTAAACAGCACCAGGAGAGTGATCTGAGCAGTACTGGGACTGATGTAGAGTGGTGTAGACTGCCAACTGCTAGCATCCTGTATACAGTTCTATTAGAGTCTACTGAGCTAAACATGGACAGATGCACACTGGTGTAGAATGCTAACTGCTTGCACTCTGTGTACAGTTCTATTAGAATCATCTGAGCAGCACTGACACTGAAGTAGGCTGGTGTAGACTGCTAACTGCTCGCACATTGTACACAGTTCTATTAGAGTCTTCTGAGCAACAGTGGCACTGACGTAGACTGGTGTAGACTGCTAATTGCCAGCACATTGTTCACAGTTCTATTCAAGTCTTCTGAGCAGCATTGGCACTGACGTAGACTGGTGCAGACTGCTAACTGCTAGCACTCTGTATGCAGCTCTATTAGAATCTTCTGAGCAGCACTGACAATGATGAAGACTGGCGTAGACTCCTAACTGCTAACACTTTGTACACAGTTCTATTAAACTCTTCTGAGCAGCATTGGCACTGACGTAGACTGCCGTAGACTGATAACTGCTAGCACATTGTACACAGTTTTATTAGTGTCATCTGAGTAGCACTGGGGCTGACATAGACTGGTGTAGACTGCTAACTGCGAGCACTCTGTATACCGCTCTATTATAGTTAGCATGGCGGCACTGGCACTAATGTAGACCGGTATAGACTGCTAAATACTAGCACTCTGTTTCTTGTTCTATTAGATTCATTAGTGTCCTCTGAGCAGCATTGGCACTGACGTAGACTGGTGTAGACTGCTAACTGCTGGCATTCTGTATATTGTTCTATTAGATCATCAGAGCAGCACTGGCACTGATGTAGACTGGTGTAGACTGCTAACCGCTAGCTCGCTGTATATAGTTCTATCAGAGTCTTCTGAGCAGCACTGGAACTGATGTAGACTGGTGTAGAATACATACTGCTAGCACTCTATATAAAACTCTATTAGTGACTTCTGAGTAGCACTGGGGCTGACGTAGACTGGTGTAGACTACTTACTGCGAGCACTCGGTATACCGTTCCATTCGGGTCAGCTGAGCAGCACTGGCACTGATGTAGACTGGTGTAGACAGCTAACTGTTAGCAGCCTGTATACAGCTCATTAGGGTCATCTGAGTAGAACTGGCACTGTTGTAGACTGGTGTCGACTGCTAACTTCTAGCACTGTGCATACAGTTCTATTAGATTGATCTGAGCCGCACTGGCACTGATGTAGACTGGTGTAGACTGCTAACTGCTCGCATTCTGTGTAGTTCATTGGAGTCCTCTGAGCAGCTCTGGCTCTAATATAGACTGGTGTAGACTGCGAACTGCTAGCTCTCTGTATACAAATCTATTAGATTCACCTGAGCAGCACTGGCACGGATGTAGACCAGTGTAGACTGCTAACTGCTCGCACTCTGTATACAGCTCTATTCGGGTCATCTGAGCAGCACTGGCACTGATGTAGACTGGTGTTGTGGGGAAAGAACCACTCGGTCAGACTTGACGTTTTCAAGAATACAGATTTATTTTAACGAAGCTTCGTGGAGAAAAGGCACTAACAAGCTGCAAAACCTTCTCTCAATGAGACAATGGGAGCAGTCCATCTTTATACCCTTTACACAATCGATGGACCGGACATCTAGCCATTGTCACATCGTTGTAATCAAGTTGGTGATCGATCATTAACACATCGTTATAGACAAATGCCGACCGATACAGACATAAACATTTTAACATCACATTGTCTTAGGAATGGTTACATTTCCCACGTCAGTGGCTATCAATGATTTTTAGTTTCGGCCTATTCATATAGTAATTTACAGTAATTGGTTCCACTGCTGTTATATATTCCCGATCCCACTTGTAGCTAATCTCGTTATCTACTCTATTGTCCTTATCGTTAAGCCCTGGCTGGCTTCCTGTAGGACTTGATTCCTGCATGTTTAACTTTGAATAGCTGTCTGTCCTTTATGTTTTAATCTCAGGTTGCTGTCTGTACTGAAAGTCAGTGCCCGTTTAATGTCTCTTTCCCAGGTGACTGTCTGTGTGCCCGGCAACCATCATATGTTTACCCATGTGTATATTTATCCTACTTCAGTCCCAACTTTTGGTCGAATTAGGAGTTCCACTAATCCTTAGACCAGCACTTTTTATATGCATAATTCTTTGTTCTTCTTCTTCCCTTCTTCGTTTCTTCTGATGTCTTCGGGGATCTTCATCGGGGTTTCTTCTTCGATGTATACACTGGCTCCTGGCACAATTCTAGTCACCATCACCTTGCAACAGACTTTTAGACATCCAACAATTAGACAACAGACAATTACAATTGAAATGAGTATGACCAATCCATGTAAGAAGTAAGATTCCCAGGACCGCCCCCCCCCCCCCCACTAGCCATTCAAGCCAGTCACTTCCTTTCTTGGTTCCCTGTCTCAAGCTATCAATTTGTTCTCTGATGCTATTGATGACCTGTGTAATGTTATAGGACTCGTCTGTGACATGGGTTATGCATTTATTGCCTATAATTGTACACACTCCCCCTTGTTGTGCTAACTGATAGTCGACTGTGTATCGTGTCTGTTGTGCACATAATCTCAGGTCAGCCATTTCTTGGTTAACAGCCTCCAGTGCTTTTGAAGTGCTGTTTCCCAGGACTTTTTGTCCACAAACAGTATGATTCCGATTGTTTGCACTAATCACTCCAGCTGCCGCCGCCCCCCCCCCTCCCCACCCCCCCCCCCTGCGAGATAAGGCTCCAAGGAACCCATATCCCAGTGAGGATCCCATTGTGCTTCCCAGTCAGCGCAGAATTCTTTGCTATAGCCCCCGAGTTAGTATTCTCCTCCCAATATGCCCCTTGTGAGGGCATGGAACAGTCAGTCGTCCGATTGTTCCTACTGCAAAACGGTTTGGGAGGTTTGGTGTTTCTGTCATGTAAGTACCATTGAAGAGGAACACATTTCCCTTCTTAGCCCGGTAACATTTCGTGTCTTGATTATGAGTTTGTTTATATTGCCAATTGTTCGGTTTACTTGACTCCCCGTTTGATCCCACCGCCTGGTAAGTATCAAATGGGCATGTCATTTTGCTGAGCTTCCGCGAGTTCCATTGCATTGTCCACAAATAAGTTGTCTTTCAGCGGTTATATTCAGACATTTCTGTTCATCACAAGTGCAAGTAAACTGTCCCTTATTAACCCGACAATGTTGATGGACACACTGTGTCTGAACGCAGGAATCATTCTGAGGGACCAAGGCATAGGCGCATCCTCATCCCTGCCCCGTAAAACAAAGCGAATAGCTTGCAGTATCTAAACAAGCTTTTCGTCCCACCTGTTGGAACCCCCTGCACACAGCATCTTTGGAGTTTTCGAGTCCCACACATCTCCCCTGTATACCTCTTTTATATTTGCCAATTTGTCCCTTACAGGGTGTATCTGATGTATCTACAGCATATAAGTCATGGGGGTCCACCCAGGGGGTGGCTACAAATAGGGCTTCTCCCGAGTATGCAAACGGGTAACATGCAGTTCATTTCCGTGTAAATGTATGTGAGCTTTGTAAATCAAGTTATCTTTCAATCCAGTTAAATTTACAGTCGCGACAACGGAAAGTAGTACAGTTACATACGCAATTACATACATATTCGCAACGATCAAATATCAAACCTAACACGATAAATCATGTAATCTTTACAAGTTATATTTATCAACCCGCGCGCGCCAATCGTTCTTGCTTGCAGTCTTTGCCTGCGTTGAGGAAAGCATTTTCATTAGTTCATCAATCTAGTTACTGAGTTGTCCCCTTGTATAGTTTTCGCTGTGTCCAATGCTTCCAGACACCTTTCCCTCTAATGTCTAGACAGGCACAGGTGTCTCCACTAATAATATCTTCATTTTGGTGCAAACCCTGGTTTATCAGGTAACGTTTTTACTAGGATGCGACTTCCCACTATTGGGACGTCAGGGAGCATCTCAAGCTCTCTCTCTCTGCGTCTTTTTATTGCTGATTGTCTTTTACCAATTTGCGCATCCCTTTTAGTTGGATCCTCGGTTCCAAAACATATCTCCTGATTTTATCTTTTAAAAGTGGACCTACATCTGTCCCACCTGTTATGATGCTTTCGGGTAATTGCATCGCCCGTCCTGTCATTAACTCAGAAGGGATTAATCCACTTGTCTGGTTTGTGGTAGCTCTTAATGTCATTGGTATATTGGGCAATACCTCTGTCCACATTTTTCCTGATGTTTGTACGGCTTTAGCCAGTGCATTATAACGGTTGGAATGCGAGTCTTTACAGGTAATCAAGTCTTAAAGGTACAGACAATGTGAGTGGAGAGAGTGAGTGGTGAAAGAGATGTGTATTGTCTCCAGACAGGACAGTTAGTGAGATTCTGCAAGCCCAGGCAAGTCGTGGGGTTTACAGATAGAAACATAGAAACATAGAAAACTACAGCACAAAACAGGCCCTTCGGCCCCACAAGTTGTGCCGAACATATCCCTACCTTTTAGGCCTACCTATAATCCTCCATCCTATTAAGTCCCATGTACTCATCCAGGAGTCTCTTAAAATACCCCATTGAGTTTGCCTCCACCACCACTGACGGCAGCCGATTCCACTCACCCACCACCCTCTGTGTGAAAAACTTCCCCCTGACAGTTCCCCAGTACCTACCCCCCCCCCCCCCCTCCCCAAGCAACTTAAACCTGTGTCCTCTGATAGCAGCCATTTTCACCCGGGGACAAAGCCTCTGAGAGTCCACCCGATCTATGCCTCTCAACATCTTATACACCTCTATTAGGTCTCCTCTCATCCTCTGTCTCTCCAAGGAGAATAGACCGAGCTCCCTCAGCCCATCCTCATAAGGCATGCCACTCAATCCAAGCAACATCCTTGTAATTCTCCTCTGCACCCTTTCAATCTTTTCCACATCCTTCCTGTAATAAGGCGACCAGAACTGAGCACATTACTCCAAGTGGGGTCTGACGAGGGTCTTATATAGCTGCATCATTTCCCCGGACTCCGAAACTCAATCCCTCGATTGATAAAGGCCAGCACACCACACGGCTTATTAACCACCTCCACCTGGAGGAGGTGGTTAATAAGCCGTGTGGTGTGCTGGCCTATTTCAGAGTCATATGGACCCGGACCCCAATTTCCTTCTGATCCTCTACCGTACTAAGAGTCTTTCCCTTTATATTGTACTCCTTTATCCCATTCGACCTGCCAAAATGGACCACAACGCATTCATCAGGGTTGAAGTCCATCTGCCACTTCTCCGCCCAGTCTTGCATCCTATCTATGTCCCTCTGTAACTTCTGACATCCCTCCAGACTATCCACAACCCCACCAACCTTCGTGTCGGCGGCAAACTTACCAACCCATCCCTCCACTTCCTCATCCAGGTTAACCAGATGGTGTGACATGAACCTAAGATCGCGGTTGAGGCCTTCCTCATGTGTGTGGAACTTGACTATCAATCTCTGCTCAGCGACTCTGCGCTGTCGTGTGTGGTGAAGGCAGCCTTGGAGAACGCTTCCCCGAAGACTCACATTCCAACCATTATTGTGTAAATTGAATTTGTGTTTCTGTATGCCCTGTTTGTGAACAGATCTCCCACCCCACTGATGAAGGAGCAGCGCTCAGAAAGCTAGTGTCTTGTGCTGCCAAATAGACCTGTTGGGCTTTAACCGAGTGTTGTGAGGAAGGATGTGGAGGCTTTGGAGAGGGTGCAGAGGAGGTTTACCAGGATGTTGCCTGGTATGGAGGGGAGATCCTATGAGGAGAGGCTGAGGGATTTGGGATTGTTTTCGCTGGAAAGGCGGCGGCTAAGAGGGGATCTTATTGAAACATATAAGATGATTAGAGGTTTAGATAGGGTGGATAGTGATAGCCTTTTTCCTCTGATGGAGAAATCCAGCACGAGGGGGCATGGCTTTAAATTGAGGGGGGGTAGTTATAGAACCGATGTCAGGGGTAGGTTCTTTACCCAGAGGGTGGTGAGGGATTGGAATGCCCTGCCAGCATCAGTAGTAAATGCGCCTAGTTTGGGGGCGTTTAAGAGATCCGTAGATAGGTTCATGGACGAAAAGAAATTGGTTTCGGTTGGAGGGTCACAGTTTTTTTTTAACTGGTCGGTGCAACATCGTGGGCCGAAGGGCCTGTTCTGCGCTGTAATGTTCTATGTTCTATGTTCTATGTTCTCACTGGAATCAGCAGCGCGTCAGCCTGAGGCTGTGGCCCCGCCCACCATCTTACACCGTCAGAATGCCCGACTGATTGACGGCAGCTCCGGGCCAATAGGGGGAGAAGGGGCGGGACTGGAGGACCAAGCGGGAGCGGCTGGTCCTCCAACCAATCGGAGTGAATGAGGGGCGGGGCTGGGAGTGGAGCATGCGCAGTGTGCGGGATGGCAATGGGTGATCTGATGTCCAATCTATCAGTGAGTGGAATGGCGGCTCGGAGGGAGCGATGGATCGAGCGGGTGGGCGGAGAGGGTTCATAACGAGATTTCTGTAAAGCGTAAACTCAGAGAATGAAATCCCCGGTTCCCCGTTTGTACCCAGCGGAGACCAGTGTTGTTCCCCGTTTCTACCCCAGTTCACGGCCGCCACGTTTACAGCGGGGCTGTGCGCCTGCGCCGCCGCCATCTTTGTGAGGGGCAGTGTGCGGAGAGAGCATGCCCAATGCTATCTTTGTCTGGGTTTGACCAAAGGGCAGTGATTAATTGTGAGAGTGTTTCAGAGGGGATGTGGGGACAGAATGTTGAGCAGACTGTGTTGGAAATCTGGAACTCGCTGCCTGAGTGGCTGCTGGAGGCAGGGACTCTCTCATTGAAGAAGCTTCTGGACAAACACATCAATACACAAGGTATAGTCGCTGATAGTCCAAGAGCAAGTACATTGATTAGAGTCAATTGGTATTGACGGGGAGAGTTGTGGGGGGAAGTGTGGCAAGGCGTTGAGGGGAGGGGTTGAAGGGTGCGAGAGGTTGTGGGGATGGCAAGAGGGGTTGCGGGGGGCAGGGGATGAGGGATGGTGGGGGAAGGTAAGTTTGCTGATGACACAAAGGTTGGTGGATTTGCGGATAGCGATGAGGACCATCAGAGGATACAACAGGATATAGATCAGTCCAGGACTTGGGCGGAGAGATGGCAGATGGAGTTTAATCTGGACAAATGTGAAGCAATGCATTTTCGAAGGTCTAATACAGAGAGGAAATATACACTAAATGGTAGAATCCTTAAGAGTATTGATCGGCAGAGAGATCTGGGTGTACAGGTACACAGGTCACTGGAAGTGGCAATGCAGGTGGAGAAGGTAGTCAAGAAGGCACACGGCATGGTCGCCTTCATCGGCCAGGGCATTGAGTTTAAAAATTCGCAAGTCATGTTGCAGCTTTATAGAACCTTACTTCGAACGCACTTGGAATATAATGTTCAATTCTGGTCACGACACTACCAGAAGTATGTCGAGGCTTTGAAGTGGGTACAGAAAATATTTACCAGGATGTTGTCTGGTCTGGAAATCCATTCATTTGTTTATTTCTATGATTCAGGAATCCCAGTGGGTTGTGGCTAAGGCTTTTTTCCAAAGAGTGGGAGCTGAGAACTGAGCTCACACCGGAGACTCTGTCTTTTTTCACTGCACCACCGCCCGCCCCCCCCCCCCCCACCCGCCTTTGCTTTGCTATCAATTTCTTGTCTTCCCTCTCACTTTTTCCTGTCCACATCACTCGCTTCAATATCACTCCCTCGCACTCTCAATTTCTCTCTCCACACCTTCACCCTCCCCCTGCTTCACCAATGCCCTTCAGAGACGGAAATCTGCCGTCCTCACCTGGCCTGGTCTACATGCCATTCCAGAGCCACAGCAACATGTCTGACTCTTAACTGTCCTCCCAAATTGCATCGCAAGCCATTTTGTTCAAGGGCACAGTGGGTGACACAGTGGCACAGTGGGTTAACACTGTTGTCTCACAGTGACACGGTGGCACAGTGGTTAACACTGCAGCCTCACAGCGACATGGTGGCACAGTGGTTAACACTGCAGCCTCACAGCGACATGGTGACACAGTGGTTAACACTGCTTCCTCGCAGCGACACGGTGGCACAGTGGTTAACACTGCTGTCTCACAGCAACACGGTGACACAGTGGGTTAACACTGCTGCCTCACAGTGACACGGTGGCACAGTGGTTAACACTGCTGCCGCACAGCGCCAGTGAATTGCGTTCGATTCTCGGCTTTGGTCACTGTCTGTGTGGAGTTTTCACGTTCTCTCCGTGTCTGCAGGGGTTTCCTCCGGGTGCAGCATATAATGTGACCTCAGTATTGTAATTTGGAATTCTGCAATCACCCTGTGTATACAAAGATCAGTAAGAAGTCTCACAACACCAGGTTTAGTCCAAAAATTGACTTTAACCTGGTGTTGTGAGACTTCTTACTGTGCTTACCCCAGTCCAACGCCGGCATCTCCACATCATGTATACAAAGATCACCAAAATAGTGGAAATTTTAAAATTCAGCTTTCTCACAGTGGATCTTTCTCTCTCTCAGTTTCTGCAGGATTGCTGGAATGTCGAAACTGACAGTAGGCATATAAATTGGAAATATTTTATGATTGAGTAAATGTTTACAGATATCGACACAGAGAGAGAATGAGGCAGAGAGAAAGAGAATGCGAACGAAAGAGATAGAATGAGACTGAGAGAGAGATTGAGACTGATAGAGAATCAGACTGAGAGAGAGCGTGGGAAAAAGAGACTGAGACACGATCCCAACACGACCCTCAGAATTAAAATGGAGTGTATGTCCCTCATTGAAGCCCCCTCCCACGAACAGCCTCAGTTTAACCCACCACTTCCAGTTGTTTTCACATCCGCCTCGTTTCTCCTCTTCCTCTCTCTCTCTCTATCCATCTGTTTCTTCTGCATATGTTGTCAAGCTGGAATCTGTGAAGAAACCACATTTCCACCACTGTTTTCACAATCTCTCTCTCTGTCACCTTTCCTTCATTTCCATCAATCACAAAGATACATAAAGGGACAAAGAGAGAGAGAGCAAGCGAGTAAAACCCTCAATAATATCCCAAAAGAAGAATTAAAGAGGCTGCTATGGTTTTTATTTAATCATTCATCCCATCCAATTTAGCACACACACTGTTTAAGAATGAAGCAAATGGAAGAGGCATCCTGAGGGCCCTGTGAGATTGGGGCTTGAATTGAGGCCTAGTCACAGAGGCTGCATTAAACCTTGGGGCAAAGAGCAGGATTCGCTCCACTCCAGTGAAACACAACAATCCTGAAAGCTGGACCAACAAAGAACAAAGAACAGTACAGCACAAGAAAAAGGCCCTTCGGCCCTCCAAGCCTGTGCCGCTCCTTGGTCCAACTAGACCAATCGTTTGTATCCCTCCATTCCCAGGCTGCTCATGTGACTATCCAGGTTAGTTTTAAACGATGTCAGCGTGCCTGCCTCCACCACCCGACTTGGCAGCGCATTCCAGGCCCCCACCACCCTCTGTGTAAAAAACATCCCTCTAATATCTGAGTTATACTTCGCCCCTCTCACCTTGAGCCCGTGACCCCTCGTGAACGTCACTTCTGATCTGGGAAAAAGCTTCCCACCGTTCACCCTATCTATCCCCTTCATGATCTTGTACACCTCTATTAGATCTCCCCTCATTCTCCATCTTTCCAAGGAGAACAACCCCGGTTTACCCAATCTCTCCTCATAGCTAAGACCCTCCATACCAGGCAACATAAAGGTAAACCTTCTCTGCACTCTCTCTAACGCCTCCACGTCCTTCTGGTAGTGTGGCGGCCAGAATTGGACACAGTACTCCAAATGTGGCCTAACCAGCGTTCTATACAGCTGCATCACCAGACTCCAGCTTTTATACTCTATACCCGTACTATAAAGGCAAGCATACCATATGCCTTCTTCACCACCTTCTCCACCTGTGTTGCCACCTTCAAGGATTTGTGGACTTGCACACCTAGGTCCCTCTGTGTTTCTATACTCCTGATGACTCTGCCATTTATTCTATAACTCCTCCCTACATTATTTCTTCCAAAATGCATCACTTCGTATTTATCCGGATTAAACTCCATCTGCCACCTCCCAACCCAAGTTTCCAGCCTATCTATATCCTGCTGTATTGCCCGACAATGCTCTTCTCTATCCGCAATTCCAGCCATCTTCGTGTCATCCGCAAACTTGCTGATTACACCAGTTACACCTTCTTCCAAATCATTTATATATATCACAAATAGCAGAGGTCCCAGTACAGAGCCCTGCGGAAAACCGCTGGTCACAGACCTCCAGCCGGAAAAAGACCCTTAGACCACTACCCAATCCAACCCAATCTGTCTCCTATGGCCAAGCCAGTTCTCCACCCATCTTGCCACTTCTCCTTGTATCCCATGAGCCTTAACCTACTTAACCTACCTGCCATGTGGGACTTTGTCAAATGCGTTACTGAAATCCATATAGACGACATCCACGGCCCTTCCTTCATCAACCTTTTTTGTCACTTCCTCAAAAATCTCCACCAAATTTGTAAGGCACGACCTCCCTCTTACAAAACCATGCTGTCTGTCACGAATGAGATTGTTCCGTTCTAAATGTACATACATCCTGTCTCTAAGAATCCTTTCCGACAACTTCCCTATCACGGACGTCAAGCTCACCGGCCTATAATATCCTGTGTTATCCCTGCTTCCCTTCTGAAACAACGGGACCACATTCGCTATCCTCCAATCCTCAGGGACCTCTCCCGTGTCCAAAGAAGCGACAAAGATTTCCGTCAGAGGCCCAGCAATTTCATCTCTCGTCTCCCTGAGCAGTCGAGGATAGATGCCATCAGGCCCTGGGGCTTTGTGAGTTTTTATGTTCCCTAAAAAACCTAACACTTCCTCTCTTGTAATGCAGATTTTCTCTAACGGGTCAACACCTCCCTCCGAGACACTCCCGGTTTACACGCCCTTCTCCTTCATGAATACCGATGCAAAGTATTCATTTAGGATCTCCCCTATTCCCTTGGGTTCTAAGCATAATTCCCCTCCTTTGTCCCTGAAGGTCCGATTTTCTCCCTGACAACTCTTTTGTTCCTAACGTATGAATAGAATGCCTTAGGATTCTCCTTAATCCTGCCTGCCAAGAACATCTCGTGACCTCTTTTTGCCCTTCTAACTCCCTGTTTGAGTTCTTTCCTACTCTCTCTGTATTCCTCTCGAGCTCCATCTGTTTTCTGTTGCCTGGATTTAACGTACGCCTCCCTTTTCATTTTAATCAAATCCTCAATTTCCCTGGTTTTAAACTAGTGTGGCAGGGGGGTGGGGAACAAAACAGTAGGTCAGTAAATACTGAGGCTGGGGTTGAGCTGGGGGCCAGGGCAAGGCTAGCTAAGAAGAGGAACACTCTGGAGGAGGAAGACCTGAGTGGGCCTGGAGGTCTGGAGTGCATCTGCTTCAATGCGAGGAGCGTTACGGGTAAAACAGACGAACTTAAAGCCTTAATGCTTTTGCGGAATTTGGATGTGGTTGCGGTGACTGGAGTGACAGAGGCATTGATATTAAACCCCTGTCCCGAGCCCCTGCCCCTGGCAATTCTCCAATTCACACCACTCTTTCTAAAAACACAATCAGGACTCTGGAATTGGGAACAAGTCATTTCCTAGGCCCGGGAATTGTAATTGCATCCCTCCCTCCTCCATCCCAAGTGTTTTACTATCACTGAGCCAGTTCCATTTTAAATTTGCGTGTTTACAAGTTGGAGTTCAGGAAAGGCAGCTGGTTATTGATGCACAGTCAGACCCCATGGGCAACAATTTGATAATATACGGACGGGACAAAGGGAAGAAATTTAATTCAACCAGCCTCATGCCTGGTGTCATCCTCCCACCCAGCCACTGAATTCCATGTATATTCCGAGTCTGAATAGGCAACATCTCAGTCACAGAAAGATATAAACTCCCCTCTTTAAACTGGGAACAAGCTATGTTCATTCCTTGAGGAGACTTTTAAAATCAGCCTCCCAACATTTATTTATTTGTTTATTTCGTTGTTTATTTCTGTAAATCAGGAATCCCAGAGGGCTGTGATTGAGACTTTTCTCCAGAGACAGGGAGCTGGGCACTGAGTCCATAAGTCCACAGGTCCTTAAAGGTGGCAGCACAGGTGGAGAGGGTGGTGAAGAAGGCATATGGCATGCTTGCCTTTGTTGGACAGGCATAGAATATAAAAGTTGGGGTCAGATGTTGCAGTTGCATAGAACGTTGGTTAGGCCACATTTGGAATACTGCGTCCTGTTCTGGTCGCCACACTACCAGATGGACGTGGCGGCTTTGGAGAGAGTGCAGAGGAGGTTTACCAGGATGTTGCCTGGTATGGAGGGTTTTATTTATGAGGAAAGATTGAGTAAACTAGGGTGGTTCTCACTGGAAAGACGGAGGTTGAGGGGCGACCAAATAGAAGTTTTCAAAATTATGTAGGGCATAGATAGGGTGAACAGTTGGAAGCATTTTCCCAGGTCAGAAATTACAAAGACAAGGGGTCACAAGTTCAGGTAAGGGGAGCAAGGTTCAATACAGATATGCGGGGACGTATTATACACAGAGGGTGGTGGGGGCCTGGAATGTACTACCAAGCAAGGTGGTTGAGGCAGACATGCTAGGATCATTTAAGACTTATCTAGATAGCCACATGAACAGAGCCACATGATTGCTACCTGTGCCACATGCCAGTGAGGGTAAGAGTAGGATGATCAGGCGGATGAACACGTGGCTGAGGAACTGGTGACGGGGGTAGGGTTTGAGATTTCTAGGTCATCTTGAACTCTTCTGGGGCAGGAGGAACAAGTACAAGACAGACGGGTTACACCTGAACTGCAAGGGGACCAATATACTAGCAGGGTGGTTTGCTAGTGTTATTGGGGTTGGTTTAAACGAGATTTGCATGGGGATGGGAACCAGAGTGCCAGAGCAGATAGTGGAGCGGGGGTGAAAGTAAATGATGTTAATAGTTCATGAAATATCACAAATAGAAGGGTTGTGTTTGGTGGTAATAATCTTCTGAGGTGTGTCTGTTTCAATGCCAGGAGTCTTGTGCGGAAGGCAGATGAGCTGAGGGCATGGAATGACACATGGAATTATGACATTATAGCCATCAGTTGGCTGCAGGAGGGGCAGGACTGGCAGCTCAATGTTCCAGGGGTCCAATGTTTCAGACGTGATAGAGGCAGAGGGATGAAGGGTTTGGGGGTGGGGGTGGTATTGCTAGTCAGGGAAAATGTTACAGCAGTGCTCAGGCAGGACAGATCAGAGGGTCTGTCGACCGAGGCCATATGCGTGGAGCTGAGAAACAGGAAAGGTATGACCACATTAACGGGGTTGCATTATAGACCACCCAACAGTCAGCGAGGATTGGAGGAGCAAATCAGCAGAGAGATAGCAGACAACTGGAGGAAACATAAAGTTGTGATCGGAGGGGATTTTAATTTTCCACATATAGATTGGGACTCCCAGACTGTTAAAGGTCGAGACGGGTTAGAGTTTGTAAAATGTGTTCAGGAAAATTTTCTAAATCAATATATAGAGGTACCAACCAGAGAGGATGCAAAATTAGATTTCCTGTGAGGAAACGAGTTCGGACAAGTGACGGAAGTGTGTCGAGGGGAGCACTTTGGTTCCAGTGATCATAACGCCATTAGTTTCAACTTGAGATCCTAAATGAATACTTTGGGTCGGTATTCACAAAGGAGAGGGATGTGTTAACTGGGAGTGTCTCGGAGGGGACTGTTGACCCGTTGGAGTAAATCTCCATTACAAGGGAGGAAGTGTTAGTTTCTTTCGGGAATATAATGACTGACAAATCCCCAGGGCCTGATGGAATCTATCCAAGGCTGCTCTGGGAGACGAGAGATGAAATCGTTGGGCCTCTGACAATAATCTTTGTCTCGTCACTGGACACAGGTGAGGTCCCAGAGGATTGGAGGATTGCTAATGTGGTCCCGTTATTGAAGAAGGGGAGGAAGGATAACCCGGGAAATTAGAGGCCGGTGAGCTTGACGTCCGTGGTGGGGAAGTTGTTGGCGAAGATTCTTAGAGATAGGATGAACGCGCATTTAGAAAGGGATAAACTCATTAACGATAGTCAGCATGGTTTTGTGAGAGGGAGGTCATGCCTCACTAACTTGGTGGAGTTGTTTGAATAAGTGACTAGAATGGTTGAGGAGGGAAGGGTCAGGGATGTCGTCTCTATGGACCTCAGTAAAGCGTTTGAAAAAGAATCTCATGGCAGGTTGGTGCAAATGGTTGGATCTCATGGGATAAAGTGGGAGGTGGCTAGATGGGTGGAGAACTGGCTGGGTCACAGAAGACAGAGGGTGGTAGTGGAAGGGTCTTTTTCCGGCTGGAAGCCTGTGACAAGTGGTGTTCCGCAGGGCTCTATATTTCGACCTCTGCTGTTTGTGATTTATATAAACGATCTGGAAGAAGGTGTAATTCTGGTGATCAGTATGTTTGCGGACGACACGAAAATGGCTGGACTTGCAGATAGTGAGGAACATTGTCAGAGGCTAAAGAAGGATATAGATAGGCTGGAAATTTGGGCAAATAAATGGCAGATGGAGTTCAATCCAGATCAATGCGAAGTGATGCCTTTTGGTGGAACTAACGTAGGGGGGAGCTATACGATAAATGCCAGAACCATAAAGGATGTAGATACGCAGAGGGACCTGGGTGTGGAAGTCCACAGATCCTTGAAGGTGACGTCACAGGTGGAGAAGGTAGTGAATAAGTCATATGGCATGCTTGCCTTTATAAGACGGGGCATAGAGTATAAAAGTTGGGGTCCGATGTTGTAGTTGTAAAGAACGTTGGTTCGGCCGCATTTGGAATACTGCGCCCAGTTCTGGTCGCCACACTACCAGAAGGACGTGGAAGCTTTGGAGAGAGTGCAGAGGAGGTTTACCAGGATGTTGCCTGGTATGGAGGGGCTTAGTTATGACGAGAGATTGGGTAAACTGGGGTTGTTCTCACTGGAAAGACGGAGGATTAGGGGTTACCTAATAGATGTGTACAAAATTATGAAAGGCATAGATAGGTTGAACGGTGGGAAGCTTTTTCCCAGGTTGGTGGTTACGTTCACGAGGGGTCATAGGTTCAAGGTGAGGGCGGGGGGGAGAGGTTTAACACGGATATCAGAAGGACATATTTTACACAGAGGGTGGTGGGTGCCTGGACTGCGCTGCTGAGCAAGGTGGTGGAGGCGGGGAAACTGCGAACGTTTAAGACTTATCTCGATAGCCACCAGAACGGAGCGGGAATGGAGGGATACAAAAGAATGGTCTCGTTTGGACCAGGGAGCCGGCGCGGGCCTGGAGGGCCGAAGGGCCTGTTCCTGTGCTGTATCTTTCTTTGTTCTTTGTTTTGTTCTTGATCATGGATAAAGATAGATCTGGTTTGAAGGGAACATCAGGGGGGAATAACTTTCACTGTCCACTAAGCCACCAATCTTGATGTCATTTGCAAACGTACGAACCATGCCTCCTAAATTCTCATCCAAATCAATGTAACACGGGACATGGAGAAATCAGGCATTGATATAGATAATGCTGGTATTAAGGATCATGCTTCAACACCGTGACCGTTCCCTCACCTGAAATAGATGCTCTGTTCAGAAATTATTTAAAACTCGTGCATTTCTGGAGGAACAGACAGACGTTGCGCAGTGAAACTTTATGCTGTTCAGGACAGCCTTGAATCAGAAAGATTGAAGGAACTCACAAGGTCAATCCTATTTTTGATGTGACTCGGGTGAGAGAGAGAGAGTGTTGAGGTGAATGGGTATTTTGAGATGGGAGGGTCAGTGTTGAGGTGAGGGGTGTTGCTGTGGACGGTGGGATTTGAGGTGAGAGCGGTGAGCTGAGTTGAGAGGGAGTGTGTTAATGTGAGGAGGGAGCTTTCAGATGAGAGGGGAATAACATGGTGTTATATCAATACACACTGATCCAACAAACACTCCCAGGATATTTACTGCAGGGATTAGGTGCGAAGTCAGTCTGTCCCCTCACGCTGCCAGCCAGAGTGCGGAGGGAACGGTGACAGCCCTTCAACACGGAGCAAACATCATCTGCAACATCCCATCAAACAATCCAATGTCAGCTACAGAGGTCCAGTGTCACTCCCACCCCATCTTAACTGAATGACCAGGCTGTCTCATGTTTGCTAAAGTGAAGGTTCAACTTAGTCAGGGGACCTTCAGGCTCGACATCCCGGAAGCTTGCGCCCATCAGACATTTACAAGGATAAGCTGCCTCTACACTCTCCCATCAAATACCCTCATTGTAGATGCAGCACAGGCCGAGATACACAACTATCTCCCTCTACACTGTCCAAACGTGAATCCCCAGTGCAGGTAAGGCAGAGGGTGAGATACACAGTGTGTACAGGTGAGAGGAGGTAAGTGTTGAGGTGAGAGGGGGAGTGTGGAGGTGAGAGGGGAATTCTGTGGTTTGCGGGGATGTGTTGAGTTGAGGGGGTGACACAGTAACACACTGGTTGGCACTGCTGCCTCATGGCACCAAAGACCCGGGTTCAATTCCAGCTTCGGGTCACCGTCTGTGTGGAGTTTGCACGTTCTCAAAGAAGGATGGGAGCAAGAATTATAGCGTAAGTATTAGGCGATTTGCCACTCTCACCTGTTCCTCCAGTCGACAGCACGGGATTAGATGCAGAGTAAATCTCCCTCTATACTGTCCCCATCAAACTCCCAAGACAGGTATAGCATGGGGTTAGATACAGAGTAAACCTCCCTCTATACTGTCCCCATCAACCTCCCAAGACAGGTACAGCACGGGGTTAGATGCAGAGTTAAGCTCCCTCTGTCCCCATCAAACACTCCCAGGAAAGCACAGTGTGTACGTGGGAGGGCAAGAGTGTTGAGGTGAGAGCGGTAGAGTGTTGAGGTGAAAGTGGGAGTGTGGAGTTGAGAGGGGTAGAGTGTTGAAGTGAAAGTGGGAGTGTGGAGGTGAGACGCGAATTCTGTGGTTTGCGGGGATGTGTTGAGTTGCGGGGATGACACAGTAACACACTGGTTGGCGCTGCTGCCTCATGGCACCAAAGACCCGGGTTCGATTCCAGCTTCGGGTCGCCGTCTGTGTGGAGTTTGCACGTGCTCAAAGAAGGATGGGAGGAAGAATTATAGGGTAAGTATTAGGCGATTTGCCACTCTCGCCTGTTCCTCCAGTCGACAGCACGGGGTTAGATACAGAGTAAATCTCCCTCTATACTGTCCCCATCAACCTCCCAAGACAGGTACAGCACGGGGTTAGATACAGATTAAATCTCCCTGTATACTGTCCCCATCATCCTCCCATGACAGGTACAGCACGGCGTTAGACATAGAGTAAATCTCCCTCTATCCTGTCCACATCAAACTCCCAGTACAGGTACAGCACGGGGTTAGATACAGAGTAAATCTCCCTCTATACTGTCCCTATCAAACTCCCAAGACAGGTGCAGCACCGGTTCAGATGCAGAGTGAAGCTCCCTCTGTCCCCATCAAACACTGCCAGGAAAGCTACAGTACATGGACGGATGGAGAATAAAGTTTATTTTACGACAACCACATTGAAATAGGGGAAGTATTCGGCGATTGCTCCTCCAGTCTGTTTGATAATGTCTCATTTGATGTTTCTCTCTCCCATTAACGCTGTAAATATTGTCCCTTCAACTTCCCTTTCAATTTCCTGTTGAAATCCCCGATGGAATTTGCTTCCACCTCAGGGTCAGACAGTACATTCCAGATTCCACTCATCAATACATTACAAAGGGTTCTTCATGTTGCTTCTGTCTCCATGCACATTGAATCAGCATCCTCTGGCTGATAGGAGGAGTGTGCAGCTGAGGGGAGAGGTGTTGCAGTGAGGGGGGAGAGTTGGGGCGAGTTGAAGTGAGGATGTTGATGTGGGGAGAGGGTTAAAGTGAGGGGGAGTATTTGGAGGTGAGGACGTTAACTTCGGAGGTGAGGGGATAGTGTTGATTTGAGAAAGGGAGTGTGTTGTGTGTTGAGGGGGTCATGTTGAGGTGAAAGTGTGTTATTGGGAGGGGGAGGCATGTGTCGAGGTGAGGGGTTTGTGTTAATCTGAGTGTAGTGTTGTGTTGATGGGAAGAACATGGAGTTATATCACTCTACACTCGTCCACCAGACATTCCAGTGGTATTTGCAGCAGTGGTTAGATGCAAAGTGAATCTGCCTCTTCGATGACAAACAAAGTGAGATTGGCAGCGAGAGGGCATCTTAGCACTGAGCAAATCTCATTTGCACCACCCATTAAACACTCCAATGTTAGCTACAGACTTAGTGTCAGGGTATTGCCCACATAATTGCACCTCTAAACTGCACGGACCGCTAATCCCGAAGCTAGTAACGTGGAGGTTCAATTCAGAGAATTAATCATGGTCCCATATCCAAATTCAGACCTGATCGTCCGCACGACTGCGCCCATCAACCATTCACAGGGTAAAACTCCCTCTGCACCACCCCCATCAACTAGTGTGAGTTCAGATGCAGCTCAGTCTTAGATTTCCAGAAAAAATACCCCACACTTTTTCACCAGGAACTCCAGTGCAGGTGTAGCAAGGGTGAGATACACAAGAAATGTCCAGATACACGATCCAAACACTAAAGACCTGAGCAGGAGCGGCACAGGGTGAGGTACACAGAAAATCTCTCCACACTGTCCCATCAGTAACTCGAGTGCAGGTGGACACAGAGATACATATAGTTCTGCTCTCCCTGAATATTGCCAGAAAATATCCCAACTATGGGTGCAGCAAAGTTCAATACAGATACATCTCCTCTTGATACTGCCCTCTGAAATCCTCCAAGAACAGTTACACACGGGATTTCTTCCAGAGCAAAGCTCACTCTGCAGTGTCCCATTGAATAGTTCACTGCAAAGGGTGTTTAATCTGTGTCGAATCCCATTCTGAACCATGTTTCTGTATTTGCCATTGGATTACTGTAAATTGTGCTTCCATTGAACATGTCCAAGGATAGGGACATCATTGGGTAAAGTATATGGTCTTGCTTCACTGCCAAATCAAACAGGCTGATAAAAGGGACGTGTATCTTCTGTATCAAACACGTTTCCATCACTGTCCATGAAGTAATCCCAGGGCAGCCCCACTGATATTGATATTTTCCACTCGTGCTTTCATAATAACGGTCTTCTGTTAATTTGTTGTCATAGTTTGTGAAATACTCCTTCAGATCTTTGCTAAATGCAGTTTAGACATTTTGGAATTCGAATGAATTAATTGCAACCATTTTCTGTTGTATGTGAAGACTCCCCCAGTAAAGTAAATCAGATTGACCAACTGATTGCAATCAATGCCAAATGGGGAATAATTGTCCTGTGCAGAAGTGAGAACTTGTTCCATATTGTGATTGTTTGCAATATTGGGACAATGAGATGACCCTATCCAACACAAGAACACTTTGCAATATCTCCTAGTAACAGTGAGTCTGTGTGTCAGCGTTAACCAAGCGGGATGACATTCCCGGAGGTGCTGACATCTCACGCACAGTGAAAACCAGAATTCAATATTTGGGGATTGCCTTGTTAAATTCAGCTGGGGATTTATTGAGGGAATTTTTGAAAATGCATGTGGAGATCTTATACAATCTAATTGAAAAACATTTCGAAATCCGTTTCTCCAACTGACTGTACAGAACAGAAGAGGCACATTTATAGAGGTCTCAAGGTGAATAACATTAGTTCCAGTCACTGAACACCAGCAGTTAGTTTTTAATGCATATCATTTTATACATGTTTCACATGCAGTGAATATATTTATTTTAATTCCGGTCTCTGTGCAGTCAGATATTGATACAGATAATTCTGATATTTAGCGCCATGCTTCCACACTGCCACCTCCGCTTGACCTGAAATAGATGCTCTGTTCCGCAATTATTTAAACCAATTGTATTCGTGGAGGAACAAACTTATATTCTGCATTCAAACTTTATGTTGTTCATATCAGCCCAGGATCAGAATGATTGAAGGGGTTGAAGGTTTTTGAGACCGTTTGTGTGACGCTGCTGCTGTGTTGCCTTTATTCGTTTTGTAACGTGGGGGTCGCAGGGAATCAGTCGCGACAATAAGAGTGAGGTCAGTGATGTATTTGTTTGTCAGTTCGTAATAAGAATGAAGTCGGTGATACACCTGGAAGGTAAAGGCAGTAGGGATGAGGTTAGCCATGCACCTGGATGTGTATTGACAATAAGAGCAATTCAGTAATGTATCTGTGCAGGTTGTGAAAGGAGAGTGCGGTCACTGCTGTTCCTAAATACCTGGTTCCAATAAGAATCAGGTTATTTCTGCATCTGCAGGGACAGGTGGAGCATAGAGGAAACACAAAATAAAACTCCATCTGCAATTTCCCCAGCAAACACACCCTGGGTTGTGTGGCATGGGGGGCTGTATGTGGAGTGGGGCGGGGGGTCCGACAGAATATAATTAACGCTACACTATCCTTATACATCTCTCCTGGAGTGGGTACACCACCAATTGGACACAGAATACTGCCTCTGCACTCTTCCATCAACCTTCACTGAGTGGTTGTCGATGGGTCTTTTTCAGCATGGAGGTGGGTCATCAGTGGAGTGTCCCAGGGATCTGTTCTGGGACACTTGCTCTTTGTGATTTTGATAAATGACCTGGATGAGGAAGTGGAAGAATGGGTTGGAAAGTTAGCTGATGACACATAGGTTGGAGGTTTTGTGGATCGTGAAGCGTGATGTCAGCAGTTGCAACGAGACATAGATAATAATAGAAATCATAGAAACCCTACCGTGCAGAAGGAGGCCATTCGGCCCATCGAGTCTGCACCGACAACAATCCCACCCAGTCCCTACCGGCTAATCCTTTTTTTTTTACCCGCTAATCCCTCTAACCTACGCATCCCAGGACTCTAAGGGGCAATTTTTAACCTGGCCAATCAACCTAACCCGCACATCTTTGGACTGTGGGAGGAAACCGGAGCACTCGGAGGAAACCCACGCAGACACGAGGAGAATGTGCAAACTCCACACAGACAGTGACCCGAGCCGGGAATCGAACCCGGGACCCTGGCGCTGTGAAGCAGCAGTGCTAACCACTGTGCTACCGTGCCGCCCACGGTAAGATGCATGACTGGGCGGAGAAGTGGCAGATGGACTTCAACCCAGATAAGTGTGTGATGGTTCATTTTCGGAGGTCGAATAGGATGAAAGGATATAATATTAAGGGTGAGACGCTTGGCAGTGTGGAAGATCAGAAGGATCTTGGGGTCCGGGTTCATAGGACGCTCAAAGCAGCGTCGCAGGTCGAGGCTGTGGTTAAGAAGGTGTATGGAATACTGGCCTTCATCAACAGAGGAATTGAGTTTAGAAATCGGGAGACAATGCTGCAGCTCTATAGGACCCTCATCAGACCCCACTTGGAGTACTGTGCCCAGTTCTGGTGACCTGATTACAGGAAGGATGTGGAAGCCATAGAAAGGGTGCAGAGGAGATTTACAAGGATGTTGCCTGGATTAGGTGGCATGCCTTATGAGGAGAGGTTGAGAGAGCTATGCTTTTTCTCCTTGGAGAGGCGAAGGATCAGGGTTGATCTGATCGAGGTGTATAAGATGTTGAGCAATATTGATAGAGTGGATTCTCAGAGGCTTTTACCCAAGGCTTCAATGGTTGCCGCCAGAGGTCACAGGTTTAGGGTGCTGGGGAGTAGGTCCAGTGGAGATGTTTGGGTTAAGTTTTTCACTCAGAGGCTGGTGGGTGCGAGGAATCAGCTGCCGGTAGTGGTGGTGGAGGCGAATTCGATAGGGTCTTTTAAGAGACTTTTGGATAAGTTCATGGAAGTTAGTAAGATCGAGGGTTATAGGTAAGCCTAGGAGGAGGTAGGGACATGTTCAGCGCAAATTGTGGGCCGAAGGGCCTGTTTGTGCTGTAGCTTTTCTGTGTTCTATGTTTACTGTGCATTAGATCTCTTTGCGTTCCCAAAAGGTAAAACACAGGGTTACATACAGACTAAAACACCCTCCACACTGTCCCCATCAAACAGTCACAGCTCGGGGTTAGATACAGAGTAAAGCTCCCTCCACACTGTCCCAAACAAACTCTCCCAGGACAGGCACAGCACGGGGTTAAATACAGAGCGAAAAGTGTATGGGGGCGCGGGGGAGGAGGAGTGTGCGGCGGGTGGGGGGGGTGTGTGGGGTGTTGGGGTGTGGTGTGCGGGGGGGGGAGTGGTGTGTGGGGGGAGGGGCAGTGTGCGGGGGGAGGGGCAGCGTACGGGGGGGTGGGAGAGCGCGCGGGGGGGTGGGTAAGCGCGTGGGGGGTGGGCGGAGGCGGGGCGGAGGGGGGGCGGAGGGGGGTGCGAGGGTGGGTGGGCGCGAGGGGGGCGGGCGGAGGCGGGGCGGAGGGGGGTGCGAGGGTGGGTGGAGTGCGGTCGCGGGGGGGGGGGGGTGGAGAGCGGGCGCGGGCGCGGGGGGGGGGTGGATTGCGCGCGCGGGGAAGAGTGAAGTACGGATGCAAGGGGGGTGGAGTGCGGGCGCGAGGGAGGTGGATTGCGGGTTCGAGGGGGTGTGGAGCGGGGGGGGGGGCGAGGTGGGGGTGGATTGCGGGTGCCAGCGGGGGAGAGAGGGTGCGAGCAGATTGTTGAGGTGAGATGGGGAGAATGCAGTTTAGAGCGAGTGAGCTGGAAGGGGGGTTGTTAAGGCCTGGGAGTGTGTTGAGTGGAGGGGGTGTGTGAAGCTGAGTGGGGAGTATAGAGATGAAATGGGGAGTATTATGGTGCGTGGGGTAATGTAGAGGTGAGTGGGAGGATTGATGTGAGGGAGGAATATGTTAATGTGGGAGGGGGAGAGTTGTGTTGAGCTGAGAGGGGGTTTCTGGTGAGAGGGGTGATGTTGACCGCAGTGGGGAGAATATAGATGTGAGAAGTTGAGTGTTGAGGTGAGAATTGCGATGAGAGGGGATGTGCTGTGGTGCGGGGATGTGTGTTGAGGCGCGGGTGTGTGTGTTGAGGCGCGGGGGAGTGTGTTGAGGCGAGAGGGTGTGTGTGTTGAGGCGGGGGGGGGGGGGTCTGTTGAAGCGGGAGGAGGTGTGTGTTGAGGCGGGGTGCTGTGTTGAGGTGGGGGGTGTGTGTTGATGCGGGGGGGTGTGTGTAGAGGCGCGAGGGTGTGTGTTGATGCGCGCGGGTGTGTGTGTTGAGGCGGGGGGGCTGTGTGTTGAGGCGGGGGGGTGTGTGTTGAGGCGCGGGGGCGGAGTGTGTTGAGGCGCGGGATTGTGTGTTGAGGCGGGGGTTGTGTTGAGGCGCGGGGGGTGTGTGTGTTGAGGCGGGGGTGTGTGTTGAGGCGGGGGGTGTGTTGAGGCGGGGGGTGTGTGTTGAGGCGCGGGGGTGTGTGTTGAGGCGGGGGGTGTGTGTGTTGAGGAGGGGGGGGGTGTGTGTTGAAGCGGGGGGAGGTGTGTGTTGAGGCGGGGTGCTGAGTTGAGGTGGGGGGTGTGTGTTGAGGCGGGGGGTGTGTGTTGAGGCGCGGGGGTTGTGTGTTGAGGCGCGAGGGTGTGTGTTGATGCGCGGGGGTGTGTGTTGAGGCGCGGGGGTGTGTGTGTTGAGGTGCAGGGAAGTGTGTTCCGGTGCGGGGATGTGTGTTGAGGGAGGGTGTGTGTTGAGGCGGGGGGCTGTGTGTTGAGGCGGGGGGCTGTGTGTTGAGGCGGGGGGAAGTGTGTGTTGAGGCGCGGGGGCGTGTGTTGAGGCGCGGGATAGTGTGTTGAGGCGTGGGGGTGTGTGTGTTGAGGTGCAGGGATGTGTGTTCCGGTGCGGGGATGTCTGTTGAGGTGGGGGGATGTGTGTTGAAGCGCGGGGGTCAGTGTTGATGCGCGGGGGTGTGTGTTGAGGCGGGGGGCTGTGTGTTGAGGCGGGGGGGGGTGTGTGTTGAGGCGCGGGGGGGGGGGTGTTGAGGCGCGGGATTGTGTGTTGAGGCGGGGGGCTGTGTGTTGAACCGCGGGGTGTGTGTGTGTTGAGGCGCGGGGGTGTGCGTTGAAGCGCGGGGTTGTGTGTTGAGGCGCAGAGGTGTGTGTTGAGGCGCGGAGGTGTGTGTTGAGGTGCAGGGGTGTTTTTTGAGGCGCGGGGGTGTGTGTTGAGGTGCGGGGGTCTGTGTTGAGGCGCGGGGGGGTGTCTTGAGGCGCGGGGGTTAGTGTTGAGGCGCGGGGGTGTGTGTTGAGGCGCGGGGGTGCTTGTATTGAGGATTGAGGAGAGTGCTGAGTTGAGGGGTGAGAATGTTGAGGTGAGAAGGGGAGTTTTGACATAAGAGGGACATTGTTCCATTGAGGCACGGCAGTGTTAAGGTAATGGGGCATGTCCAGCTGAGAGGAGGAATGTTCATGTGAGAGGGCTGTGATGATATCTGAGGGAGAGTATTAAGGAGAGCGGGGAGTGTTTAGATAGGAGTGGTGGCTGAGATCAGAAGGGGTGGGTTTTGAGATAAGGGAGGTGTGGATCTCAGGCGGTGAATTCGGACGAGAGGGAGAGAAGTTAGAAGCGAGACGGATAGTGTTGAGGTGAGACAGTGTTGAGGAGAAAGGGTGTCACGTCTGTGTGGTAGAGGTTGTGTAGAGAGGGGAAGGGGAGTATTGAGGTGAGCGAGGGTGTGTTGAGATGAGGGTGTGTGTTGAAGTGACAGGACAGTGTTGATGTGAGAGGGAATGTATTACGGTACTGGGGAGTGCTGAGTTGAAAGTGAGAGTGCGAATGTTGTCATGTGAGTGGACTTTAAAGCATTATTTGTTTTGAATCATGCATCTGACATGGAGGTGGAGCTAAGCTGTGGAAGTGAGATGGTAGTTTTTTTTCTTTTGTTCTTTTAGTTTTGTTTTGGGAAGCAGTTTAGCAGCAAGCTAAGAAGCTATCTCCCTCCCTCTGTGTTTTGCCAAATAGATTGGACTACAACGTCTGCTGAGTTTCTCAAGGGAATTTCAGCATTCAGCCCAGGAGGCTGGACACTTGTAATAAATCGGCATTAACCTCTGCTGTATTGTGGTGATTTGGAGGGTTTTGTGGATTGGATGTTGGCTTTGGTTGGAACACACCAGAGATATTTCCTTCAGAGTTGTACATTATCGTGGTTGTTGTGTTTCTTGTTTGTAATTATTAAACGTTCTTGCTAATTGTCTTTCTAGACATGTCAACAATAAGAACATAAGAACATAAGAAATAGGAGCAGGAGTAGGCCATCTAGCCCCTCGAGCCTGACCTGCCATTCAATAAGATCATGGCTGATCTGCAGTGGATCAGTTCCACTTACCCGCCTGATCCCTACAACCCCTAATTCCTTTACCGATTAGATATCAATCTATCCGTGATTTAAACATATTCAACGAGGTAGCCTCCACCACTTCAGTGAGCAGAGAATTCCAGAGATTCACCACCCTCTGAGAGAAGAAGTTCCTCCTCAACTCTGTCCTAAACTGACCACCCTTTATTTTGAGGCTGTGCCCACTCGTTCTACCTTCCTTTCTCAGTGGAAGGAATCTCTCCATCTCCACCTTATCCAGCCCCGTCATTATCTTATAGGTCACTATAAGATCCCCCCTCAGCCTTCTAATTCTAACGAATACAAACCCAATCTGCTCAATCTCTCCTCATAATCAGCACCCCTCATCTCTGGTATCAACCTGGTGAACCTTCTCTGTACTCCCTCCAAGGCCAATATATCCTTCCACAAATAAGGGGACCAATACTGCACACAGTATTCCAGCTGTGGCCTCACCAATGCCCTCTACAGATGCAGCAAGACATCTCCGCTTCTATATTCTATCCCCCTTACGATATAGGCCAACATCCCATTTGCCTTCTTGATCACATGTTGCAACTGCAGAGTGGGTTTTTGCGTCTCGTGCACAAGGACCCTCAGGTCCCTCTGCACAGCAGTATGTTGTAATTTATTTCCATTTAGATAATAATCCAATTTGCTATTATTTCTTCCAAAGTGAATAACCTCGCATTTGTTAACGTTATACTCCATCTGCCAGATCCTCGCCCACTCACTCAGCCTGTCCAAATCTCTCTGCAGACATTCTACGCCCTCCACACGATTCACGTTTCCCCTTATCTTTGTGTCGTCTGGAAACTTTGTTACCCTACACTGAGTCCCCTCCTCCAGATCGTCTATATAAATGGTAAATAGGCGAGGCCCCAGTACCGATCCCTGCGGCACGCCACTAGTTACCATCTGCCAACCAGAAAAGCACCCATTTATTCCGACTCTCTGCTTCCTGTCGGATAGCCAATCCCCAATCCACGCTAACACCCTACCGCCAACTCCGTGTGACCCAATCTTCTTCAGCAACCTTTTGTGAGGCACCTTATCAATCGCCTTTTGGAAATCCAAAAACACCGCATCCACCGGTTCCCCTCCGTCAACCGCACTCATCACATCTTCATAAAAATCCATCCGGCCTGTTGTTCCCCGCCTTTTGTCTATTTCCCTTTTTAAACAGTGGCGTAACATAAAAATCCAACATGTTCGTCAAGCACGACTTTCCACTCATGAATCTATGCTGCGTCTGTTTAATCGAACTATTCTTATCCAGATGGCCTGCTATTTCTTCTTTAATGATGGATTCCAGCATTTTCCCAACAACAGACGCGAAGCTAACCGGCCTGTCGTTACCCGCCTTTTGTCTATTTCCTTTCTTAAACAGCGGAGTAACATTAACCGTTTTCAAATCCGCCGGCACTACCCAGAATCCAACGAATTTTGATAAATAACCACTAACGCATCCGCTATTACCTCTGACATTTCTTTCAATACCCTGGGATGCATTCCATCCGGGCCCGGGGACTTGTCCATCTTCAGTCCCGTTAGTCTACCAAGCACTGCCTCCCTAGTAACATTAATTGTATTGAGTACCTCTCCTCCTACCAACCCTCTATCGTTAATATTCGGTAAACTATTTGTGTCATCCACCGTGAAGACCGAGACAAAAAACGTATTTAAAGTTTCAGCCATTTCCTCATTTCCCACTATTAAATCCCTACTCTCATCCTCCAAGGATCCAATATTCACTCTTGCCACTCTATTCCTTTTTATATATTTGTAAAATCATTTACTATCATTTTTTTATATTTTGAGCTAGCCTCGCTTCATAACCTATCTTTCCTTTCCTTATCGCTTTCTTAGTCGTTCTTTGTTGTTTCTTAAAGTTTTCCCAATCTTCTGATTCTCCACTAATTTTTGGCCACTCTGTACGCCTCGGTCTTTAATTTAATACTCTCCTTAATTTCCTTCGTTATCCACGACTGGTTATCCCTTTTCTTACAGTCCATCTTTTTCACCGGAATATATTGTTGCTGAGGACTGAAAAGGATCTCCTTGAAAATCCTCCACTCTTCCTCAGCCGTCCTACCTACTAGTTTGCTCTCCCAGTCCACCTTAGCCAATTCAGCCCTCATCCTATCGTATTTCCCACTGTTGAAACAGAGGATACTGGTATGGGACCCTACTTTCTCCTCTTCCATTTGTATCAGATATTCGACCATATTGTGATCACTTGACCCAAGAGGGTCCTTCACAAGAACATCCTTAATTCTAGCGACCTCGTTACACATTACCAGATCTAAGATAACTCGATCCCTAGTCGGTTCTGTAACGTACTGTTCAAGGTAACTAACCCGACAGCATTCTCAGAACTCTTCCTCCATCCCACCCCTTCCAACTTGAGTCAGCCAATCAATATGCAGGTTGAAGACCCCCATAATTATTGCCGTTCCGTTTTTGCAAGCATCCATTATTTGCTTGTTTATAGCCCTCCCCACCTCAACATTATTATTTGGGGGCCTATAGACGATGCCTAGTGTCTTTCTCCCCCTACTATTCCATATGTCTCAACATAACGATTCCACGTTTTGTTCCTTCGAGCTGATGTCATCCCTCACTACTACCCTGATATTATATTTTATTAACAGAGCTACCCCACCAACTTTTCCTTCCTGTCTATTCTTCCTAATTGCCTGATACCCCTGGATATTCATCTCCCAGTCCTGGTCTCTGTGCATCCACGTTTCTGTAATGGCCACTGGATCGTACCCATTCGTGCTGATTTGCACCATCAACTCATTAACTTTGTTCCGAATTCTTCTTGCATTCAGGCCAAGTGACTTTATTCCAGCTTTTATCTGGACCCGATTTGATGAAACGCTATCAACCTCTCCCTCACCCTCTAGTCCTTTAGCTACTTGACTGCCCTCATTCACTTTCACTCGCTCCCTCTCCTCTACCATTGATTTCGTAATTCCTCTTCCCGCTGCACCACGCCCCCTATAAATTAGTTTAAAGCCCTGTCTACAGCCCGAGTGATACGATTCGCTCGGACTCTGATCCCAGCACGGTTCAAACGGAGACCATCTCATCTCTACAGGTCCCATCTGCTCAAATACTTGGTGCCAATGCCCCATGAATTCGAACCCATTCCTCCCACACCAATCCTTGAGCCACATATTCGTCTCCTTCATCCTATTAACCCTGCGCCAATATTCTTAATTAAACTTTGTTTTGAATAAGAGTTCCTCGTGGGTCAGTTGACTCACACCTCAAGTGAAACCTCTCGTGCTCCTTCCAGACAGAATCAGAGCTTTATGGAATACCTGGAGGTATCCAATCTGACTTAAAACAATTGGGTGCTCCGGAATTGAAATCTGTATTTCTTGATTGATTTGGGATTAGTGAACTCAAAGATAGTGAGTGGTGCGCAGATTTGTGTTTGCTTTTCAGGTGTTGTATTCCAGTTTAAATAGGGAGTGTGGTTTGGATTAATGGCTCTTTCAGAGGCTCAGAAGTTTCTGCGGGTGGAGGAAGTCACGCAAGTTACCTGACAGATAGTGACTAAAGCAAAGCTTTTGGAATTGGAAACACATTGCATTTGACATTGCCTGACAGAGTACGGAAAGGAGAGATAATTGTGGCGATAGCACAACATTTGGAATTCTCAGAATCAAAGTCAGAATCGTTGGAAACGGCGAGAATTCAGTTACAAATGAAAGTGACTCAATATAAAAAATAGAAATTATAGAAAGGAACACTACAGTGCAGAAAGAGGCCATTCGGCCCATCAAGTCTGCACCGACCACAATCCCACCGAGGCCCTACCCCAATATCCCGACATTTTTTCCCACTAATCCCTCTAATCTACGCATCTCAGGACACTAAGGGCAATTTTTTAGCATGGCCAATCAACCTAACCCGCATTTCTTTGGACTGTGGGAGGAAACCCGAGCACCCGGAGAAAAACCTACGCAGACACGAGGAGAATGTGCAAACTCCACACAGACAGAGACCCAAGCCACGAATCGAACCCAGGTCCCTGGAGCTGTGAAGCAGCAGTGCGAACCACTGTGCTACTGATGTCATGTCTGTGTGATAGAGATTGTGTGGAGAGGGGAAGGGGAGTATTGAAGTGAGCGGGTGTGTCTTGCGGTGAGGGTGTGTGTTGAGGTTACAGGATAGTGTTGATGTGAGAGGGAGAGTAGCTAAAAGGTAGCTAATTAAAACATAATTAAAACTATTTGAATTACAGGGAAAAGAAAAGGACAGAGAGGAACAGCAAGCAAAATAATTAAATCAATCTGAATTACAGGCAAAAGGGAAAAAAGAAGCAAGTGAAAAGGAAAAATAGAAAGACTTTGAACTTCGGAAACTGGCCTTCAAATGTAAACATCGGGTACGATTGGCGGAGGTAAAAGTTAAAGTACAGTCAGAGGGTAGTGATGAGGATAGTGAGAGAATGCGAGGCAGAAAATTAATCAGGAATAGAAAAGGCAACATTAAAATCATCATGGGGGACTTCAATATGCAGTTGGACTGGGAAACTCAGGTAGGTCGTGGATCCCAAGGAAAGGAATTTGTGGAATGTCGAAGAGATGGTTTTTGGAGCAGCTTCTGACAGAGCCTACTAGGAAACAGGCAATTCTGGATTTGGCGATGTGTAATGAGGCAGAATTGATTAGGGAACTTAAGGTGAAGGAACCCTGAGGGAGCAGTGATCACACTACGACATAATTTACCCTGCAGTTTAAGAGGGAAAAGCTGGAATCAGATGTAACGGTATTACGATTAAATAAAGGTAATTACAAAGACATGAGGGAGGAGCTGGCCAGAGTTGATTGGAAATAGAGCCTCGCAGGGACGACAGTGGAACGGCAATGGCAGGAGTTTTTGAGAGTTATTTGGGAGGAACAACAGAAATTCATCCCAAGGAGGAGGAAACATGCCACAGGGAGGACGAGGAATCCATGGCTGGCGGGGAAGTCAAGGACAACATCAACACAAAAGGAAATGCATACATAGTGGCAAGGATTAGTGGGATGGCAGAGGATTGGGAAGCCTTTAAAAGTGAGCAGAGGACAATAAAAAAGCAATAAGGGGGAGAAGATGAAATATGAGTGTAAGCGAGCTCGTATTATAAAAGAAGACACGAGGAGGTTTTCTAATATATAAAAGTTAAGAGAGAGGCAAAAATACCCATTGGACCACTGGAAAATGAGGCTGGAGAAGGAATAATAGGAAACAAAGAAATGGCAGAGGAACTGAATAGTTACTTTGCATCAGTCTTCGCGGTTGAAGACATCAGTGGGATGCAGGAGCTCCAGGAGAGTCAGGGGGCACAAGTGAGTGTAGTGGTCATCACTAAGGAGAAGGTTCTGGGTTAACTGAAAGGTCTGAAGGTGGATAAATCACCTGGACCGGATGGACTACACCCCAGGGTTCTAAAATAGATAGCTGAGGAAAGTGTGGAGGCATTGGTGGTGATCTTTCAGGAATCACTGCAGGCAGGGACGGTACCAGAGGACCAGAAAGTAGCTAATGTAACACCGCTGTTTAAGAGGGAAATCATAGGCTGGTTAGCTTGACTTCGGTCATTGGCAAGTTTTTAGAGTTCATTATTAAAGATGAGATCGCAGAATTGCATGATAAAATAGGACTGAGTCAGCACGGCTTTGTCAAGGAGAGCTCATGTCTGGAAAATCTGTTAGAGTTCTTTGAGGAGGTAACAAGGAAGTTAGATAAGGAGAACCAGGGGACCTGATTTATTTTGATTTCCAGAAATGCCTTTGATAAGGCGCAGCATAGGAGACTGTTATATAAGTTAAGTGCCAATGCTGTTGAAGGTAAGATCCTGGCATGGATAGAGGATTGGCTGACTGGCAGAAGGCAGAGAGTGGGGATGAAGGGATCTTTTTTCAGGACGGCAGCCAGTGACCTAGTGGTGTGCCTCAGGGATCGGTGCTGGGACCACAGCTTTTCACGACATACATTAATAATTTGCAAAAACAAAATGAAGGCACTGTTGCTAAGTTTGGTGATGATACAATGATATGTAGAGGGACAGAGAGTATTGAGGAAGTGGGGGGGGGGCTGGGTGGGGGGGGGGGGGAGGGTTGCAGAAGGACTTGCACAAGTGAGGAGAGTGGGCAAAGAGGGGGCAGATGGAATACAATGAGGAAACGTGTGAGGTTATGCACTTTGGAAGGAGGAATGGAGGCAGAGACTATTTTCTAAATGGGGTATGCTTCGAAAATCAGATGCACAAAGGAATTTGGGATTCCTTGTTCAAGATCCTCTAAAGGTTAACCTGCAGGTTCAATCGGCAGTTAGGAAGGCAAGTGGAATGCTGACATTCATGTCGAGGGGCCCCGCACCAGGTTCAGATCCACCCAGGCTCAGACAGAGACGCTGTTCAGATTCACACAAGGTTCGAATTCGGATCATGTTCAGATTCACACCGTGTACAGACTCACCTCAGCTTCACAATCATAGAAACATTGAAATATGGTAAAAGCAGGAGCAGGCCATTCGGCCCTTCGACCCAGCTCCGACATTCAGTTTGATCATGGCTGATCATCAACTTCAATATCCTGATCATCCCTTCCTCCCATATCCCGTGATCGCTTTAGCCCCAAGAGCTATATTTAATTTCTTCCTGAAATCACGATTGGTTTCGGCCTCAACTACTTTCTGTGGTAGTAAAGTCCAAAGATTATCTGGGTGGAGGAATTTCTTTTCACCTTTGTTCTAAATGGTTGATGCTTATCCTCAAACTCTGTCCCCGAGTCCTCAACTCCCTGAGAATCGGGAACATTCTTTCTGAATCTACTCTGTCTAACCCTGTTCCAATATTATAAGTTTCACTCTCGTAAACTCCAATGAATAAAGCCGTAACCGACTTAGTTTCTCTTCATATCACAGACTTGCCATCCCAGGAATCAGTCTGGTAAACTTTCGCTGTTCTCCCTCGAGAGTGAGGATATCCTTCCTCAGAATAGGACAACAAAACTGCACACAATACTCGAAGTGTGGCCTCAGCAATGCCCTGTTCAACTGCACTAACACATCTCTATTCCGGTACTCAAATATTATCCCTATGAAGGCCAGCATTACAGTTGTCTTCTTTACTGCCTGTTGTACATGCGCGCTTACTTTCAGTTACCGAAACATACGGAAACCAAGGTCTAGCTGAGTATCCAACTCTCTCAATTTACACCCATTCAAATAATTATCTGTTTTCCTATTATTGCTGCTAAATAGGATAACCTCACATTTACCCACATTTTACTGTAACTGCTTTGCACATGCCCACACATTGACCCTGTTCAAATCACACTGAAGCATGTCCGCATGTTTCTCATAGCTCACCCTCACCCACCTTTTATCATCTGCAAATTTGGAGATGATACATTTCGTTCCATTTTCAGAATAATTAATTAATAATGTGAACAATTGGGTTCCGTGCACAGATTCCTGCAGAACCCCACGAAACACTGACTGCTAATCAGAAAAAGGCCCATTTATTGCCAACTCTTTGCTTTCTATCAGCTTCCTAGATTTCTATCCATCTCAAAACATTCCCTGCAATGCCATGCGCTTTCACTT
This sequence comes from Mustelus asterias, assembly GCF_964213995.1. NCBI lineage: Eukaryota > Metazoa > Chordata > Chondrichthyes > Carcharhiniformes > Triakidae > Mustelus > Mustelus asterias. The sequence goes on from NW_027590127.1 coordinate 52,289, forward strand.
TACATGGCAGTCTGTTATGTGACAACTTGTCGAAAGCCAAAGTCTCAATAAACACATCTGCTCAGGTCACATTCTGAACTGTAATGTCTGGTCGACACCTACCCGATCTGGACCTCGTTGAAAGGGACCGGGCAGTAAGGGACACAAGACACAGCAATACGACTCCACCCAGTTCCCTCAACTCCCACACTTACCCCAGCTCTCAGTGCTTCACTCTGTGCAGCTTGCACTCTGTGGAGTACCCTTGGGGGGCAGATGTCACAGGCCTCAGTTTGGTAGTGTATATTTGCCTGTGTACAACTCATGAACCTGATTGAATTCACTGCACTCCCTCCCCCTCCAGGTCTGAATAACCACCGAGGGCTGACCGCCTTGGCAGCCTTTTTTGGAGTTTCAATGCTGTTCCTCCTGCTCAGCCCCGGAAGTGAGTGGGATTGAGCAGACCGGAGCTCGCCTCTTCCACCATGAGCCTTGTGGCCTGAGTTCCCAGTCACCCGAGAAAGTGTGGTCGAGAGGATAAAGCCCGCTGTGTCCATTTGAGGCTCCGAGATTCCCACTGGTGGAAATGGAGAGTAGCAGCTGGAGTGCCTGCAATTCTTACCGAAGTTGCCGCTGTGCTGGAATTGATTATTCCTGCATGGCTTGGGACTTCATGGCTTGTAGATGATTGAAGCATTCCCACAGGATGGTATCTCCCAAGCGGACTTGATAGGAAACTGTTCCAGTTCCTGACTCGACCGTGCCTCATAACCACGTGGATCCATTGCCATGATTGTTTACTAACCTATCAACTGCCTTTAAGTGCCTCTCCCGGTTGGTGGGAACGGCACTGGGTGTTAGCTCCCGCCCTCGGAAGGTCATACTTAACATTGGGCGGAGTGAACTTCCCATGAACAACTCTGCTGGGGCTATTCCAGTTGTTGAAGAGGGGAGGTCGGGGGGAGGTTGGAGGGTGCCATTCTGTAATTGAAGATGAAATCTGGATGGTTTGGTGTCCAAAGAGACTGAGGGATGGTATTTTGAACCTGCTTTTACTGTTTGGGCCGCTCTTTCTGCCAGGCCGTAGGATGATGGGCAATATGGCACTGTCGTAACGTGTCAAATTCTGTCCAACTTCAGCGAATGCACAAATTCCTGACTGATGAAGGGTGGTCCATTTTCAGGAACAACCACCTGCGGGATCCTGGTTTTCAAGAAAGAGGTGTGAAGTTTCTCCATTCTTGTCCTTGTGTTTGAGTAACTCACTCTGTGTACGGCCATCCATTTTGAATCAGCCTCGACCATTACCAGGAACATAGACCCCACGAACGGTCCGGCACTGCCCATGTGCAGCCACGTCTATGGATGTCCTGCCCATTCCCAAGTGTAAAGAGTTTTAATTGGTGGTACTTCTGCATTTGTTGATATTGCCAACACTGACCCACGGGCAAATATCCGTATCCATACCTGGCCACCAGACATGGCAACTTGGAGACTCTTCAGTTTGCCACTCCTGGGTGGCCATTGTAAAGTTCAGCCAGGATGGGATGGTGAACCTGGCTCAGGATGACACTCCTGAACCGCATAGGCATGTGCCATCTTTCACAGTCAGCTGCTCTCTGCCACTCCAATATGGGTGCAATTCAGGCTGTAACGGCCATTTGGATTCCCCCATCGGCACGAGCTTCTTCAATTCATTCAGGACTGGGTAATTATAATAACGACTCGGCCTCATAACGCCGGGTTAATTTCCTGGCTTGGGTCATTGTCTGTGCGGAGTCTGCAAATTCTCTCCGTATCTGCATGAATTTACTCTGGTTTCTGTGGTTTCCTCCCACAGTCTGAAAGATGTGCTGGTTATGGTGCATTTGCTGTGCTAAATTCTCCCTCAGTGTACCCGAACAGGCACCAGTGAGTGGCGACGAGGCGATTTCCACAGTAACTTCATTGCAGTGTTTATGTAAACCTACATCTGACACTTAATAAATGTTAAACTTCCTCTGAGTATGAAGTTTTGAATATCGCTGAGAATCCTCATCGAGCTGTTAGTGTAAGTGAACGTGAATAAGTTCATAATTGGAAACAAGAATCCTCCTGCCAGCTTTGAGGTTAAGTCCTCGATCAGAGGGATTGGGTATTAATCCAGCTGTGAGAAACAGTTTACCGTTTGTTTACAATTTCCCAGTACAAAGTATTTTTATTCAGTCTTGTGACTTGGGTGTCGCTGGCCGGCCAGCATTTATTGCCGATCCCTAGTTGCCCATGTTCAGAGGACAATTAAGTGTCAAACACTTTGAGTCACATTTAGTCCTGACCACATAAGGACGACAGATTTCCTTCCCTCGGACATTGGTGAACCAGATGTGTTTTTCCGAAAATCGACAGTGCTTTATGGTCACCAGCTGATTCTGAATTCCAGATATATTTATTCAAATTCCACCATCTGCTGTGACGGGATTCGAACCCGGGTGCACAGAACATTAGCTGAATTTAATAGTATTAATAGTCGAGTGATAAAACCACCAGTCCATCGCAGAACTTTAAGTGAGTTTCTGTATTAATAGTCCAATGATAAAACTACCAGTCTATCACATCCACATCCTGAGTGTACACACCCTGAGTTCCAGTAACCGAGACACATCATATTATATACGTCTGCAGGACTCTCGGATGGGACAGCATTAACTGCCTCAATCAGAGAGCTCATATTCCAAGAACTCCACCTGATGGTTAGCGTTAAAGTCATGAAGTATGTCTCTCTCTGTCTCTTTCTGTCTTTCTGTGCATCGCTCTCTCTGTATCTCTCTCTCTCTGTCTCTCCCTCTCTCTCTGCCTGTTTCTCTGTGTCTCTTACTGTCTCTCTGCATCTCCCTCATTCATCACTTTACACTCTTCCTCTGTGTCTCCTCCCCCCTCTCAGTCTCACTCTCCTTCTCCCTCTCCATCTCTGCCCCCCTTTTCTTATTTCTCTGTCTTTCTCTCTCTATACCTCGCTCTGTCTTTTGCTCTTGCTGTGTCCATTGTACTCATTCAGTCTCACTGTTTCAAATTCGCTGATGCTCTCTGTCTCTGTTTCTTTCTGCCCCTCTTTCTGTCTCCCTTTCCGTCTTAGTCTCCCTCTCTCATTACAGCCTTCCATCTGTCTCCCGCTGTCTCCCTTTCTCATTCCCTGTCCATCTCCCTCCCCATTTCCCCCAATCTCTGTCCCTGTTTTTCTCGCTCTGTGAGAGTCCTTATTTGTCTCTGTCCTTTCGCTCTCTCTCTCTCTCTCTCTCTCGCTCTCTCTGTTTCTCTCCCTCTATCTGTTAGAAACTCTTTCAAACTGTGTCACGCTCCATGTATTTGTACCCTTCCCTCTCTCTGTCAACCTCCGTCTCTCTATCACTCCCAGGTTTGCTCTCAATACCCCCTCTCTCTCTTCATCTGTCACTCTCTCTGTCTCTGTGAGGCTGTTCGTTATTTACAGTTTGAAAGTCCAATAGGAAGAGTCAGGGGTCTTGTAGTTGTAGTTTCCTGTCAGGGTCGAATGAGTTGACGAATTGCAGTCAGGGGATATTTCAGCAGATTTTTCAGCTGCTGTCTGAAGTGAGTCTGTGTCACAGCATAAATGGCAGTGTTTGTACAGCAACTTGTGAGTTGCAGCATGAAACCAAATTCCATAACATAGTAATCTAACCATACCGAACGATAGCCCAAATAATACATTCGACTCCATAATGAATAAACCATTAATGTCGACCATAAGAGGATGAGATTGGCTGAGATAACAAACAGTAAAATGATGGATTTCCTGCGACTCTCCATCTCTGGATCTCTGGGATTCTCCGCACCGCTGTGAGTCCGGACTCTCCTGCGGGCTCTGCTGCTCATTCAAATGTGTCTGACGGTGAAAACGTTGAGCAGCAGAATCAGGACGAACGGGACAGTCGGGGTTGGAATGTTGTGGAGGAACTCAATTGTTACCCAGACCGGAGATTCCAGAACATCCATTGTGACATCACAAAACCAGGGGGCGTTCTCCAGCTGATATTCATTTAATAACATAAAATACCAGAAAATGTTCTTTAAACAGCTCAGCACCGTCACTGTTCCCAGAACCACAGCCGCCGATTTCTCACTGCAATATTTACTTTTCAGCTTGGGGCAGCAAATGGCCACACATCGATCAAAGGTGAAAGGGACGGTGAACCAGACAGAACAGTCAGTGGCTGCATAAAGCAGGACGACGTCGATGTTACACACGGGGAGGGAGCGCAATAAATCAAACTGTTCCCGAGAAAGAATGGGAATGTGTCTGAATATCAGGTCGAGGGTAATGACGAGCAGATCCCCCGCTGACATGGCCACCAGGGAACGAGTCACACATTTGGACAGACCACAGTTTCTGCTCGTTAGTGACACAATTGTGATTATGTTCACTGTCAGGAAGGGGAATAAACAATAAAATTAGATATGATTCAGGGAAAGAAGTTACCATTTAGACTGAGGATGGGTTGAAATAAAAAAGAAAGTACACACATAAAATCACTTATTATTATTTTTAAATCCAGCACGTGTTTTGCAGTGTGAGAGGAAAGAGGAGCATCAGGAGGAAACCCACGCAGACACGAGGAGAAGGTCCAAACTCCACACTGACAGTGACCCAAGCCTGGAATTGAACCAAGGTCCCTGACGCTGTGAGTCAGCAGTGCGAACCACTGTGTCACCGTGCTGCTCCGTAGTAGCAACACAGTGGTATACATTTGGGAGAGAGCTTTCCGGAGAGTCCACAACATTGACCCTCACTCAGCTACAAGTAGATAGCCCCTCTACCTTGTGGGGGATTTGGAGGGCAAGAAGGATGAGGGAGAAAACCCTGACAGAAAATCCAGACTTGAGTCCTGTAGATGGTAATCTGTCGTCTCTCAGACAGCTCACTGACAACCCCTGCAACAGAGCTGGTACCAAATAGTGCTGGTTTGATCCTTGCATCTGGACAATACTAACAGTTTGCATTGGGAGAAGACAGCACGGAATCGCTATTATTTTTTCACAGAACTGTGCCCTGGAGAGGAGATCACAGCATTGTGGCCACCGTTAGCACAACACAGGAAGAAATAGTAATCTCACACTCGATTGGCACAGAACACAACTTCCAGTGTTTGCTTTCAACAGTGGGAGAAAGCTTCAGGGTTCAGCGAATAGCTATCGTCCATAATACTCAGTGCGATTGCTGCTGCCCCGCTATCGTCTACTGGACCAGTGCAGCTGCCTGAGTCCTCTCTCGGCAAGAAGGTTGCTAATCTATGCACCTGGTAAAAACTCAAACAAAGGACAGTGCCAAAGGAAAAGCCAAGCAGGCTGCCTTAATGCCTATCGTCCGGTGACTCTGATATCCAATATTATGAAATGCATCAAAAGTTTCGTCATGGCATGAATCAGTTCCGGCTTCCCAGATTGCCTGGATCCACGACAATTCACCGACATCCACAACAGGTCCACAATGCCATCTCCCTGGCCCGACAGTGAACCCTGGAACACAGACACATGTTTATCAACTACAGCTCAGCCTGCAACACCATTAGACCTCCGAAACTCATGTCCAAAGTCCGTGGCCTGGGGCTTGGCTACTGCCTCTGCAATTGGATCCTCAACTTCCGAATCCATAGACAGCAAAATTAAAGACAATCAACAACATCTCCTTCACAATCATCCTGAACAGCGGTGCCCCGTAAGGCTGCGTCCTCAACCCCTTACTATACTCCTTATACGCTGGTGACTGTGTGGCCAAATTCCCATCCAACTCCATTTCCAAGTTTGCTGATGACACCTGCAGTGGGTCGGACCTCAAACAAAAATGAGACCGAAAACAAGGAAGAAACAGATAATCTGTTGAAATGGGGTGACAACAATAATCTCTTCCTCAATGTCAACAAAGCAAATCGACGTTTGGAAGCATAGTGCAGTACATGTCCCTATCTACATCAATGGGATGAAGTTGAAATGGTCGAGAGCTTCAGGTTTTAGGGTCCAGATCACGAAAAAAACCTTCCTGGCTCCTCCATGACGACCCTATAATTAAAAAAGCCTACGAACGCGTCTATTTTCTCGGAGGTTTACGGACATTTCGCTTGTCAGCTGCGACTCTCACCAACTTTTACAGATGCACCATAAATAACATTCTACCTTGGTATGGCTCCTGCTCTGTCCAAGACTGCAAAAACTTCAAAGCTTGTGGAAGCTTTAGACTATGTCTGAACTGTCTATACTTCCCGCTGCCTTGCAAAGCAACCAGCCTCATTAAGGAATAGTGCACCACGGACATAAACTCTTCCCACTTGTTCCATCAGGCAAAAAGATAAAAAATGTGTAAGGACATGGACCAACCGACTCAGAATCATAGAAACACTACAGTGCAGACGGGGTTTTCAAAGTAATATAAAGCTTCACTGGTGATGATGGAATCCCCGGGATTGAACCAGGGTCCCTGATGCTGTGAGACAGCAGTGCTAACCACTGTGTCATACTGCCATCCTGCAAGGTGCCCTGGAGACATCCAAGATCACGCCAAGTACACCAACATCACCATGTCCGTGATAGGGAAATGATTGGAAAACAATTTGAAGGACAGAATTAATCTCCAGTTCGAGACGTCAGGATTTATGAACAATAGTTTGCATGGCTTTGTCAGGGGGAGATCATGTCTAACAATTTGCTGGAATATATTGAGGAGGTGACTGGATGAGTAGATGAGCGAAGGCCAGTCGATGTACTCTACATGGACTTCAGAAAAGCTTTTGACAAATTCCCGTGTGGGAGACTGAAATAGAAAGTAATAGCCGATGGAATCCAGGGCAATTTGGTAAATTACATTCAACATTGGCTGAGTGGCAGGAGGCAGAGGGTGATGGTGGAAGGTTGCTTTTGTGACTGCAAGCCTGTGTTCAGTGGGGTTCCACAGCGATCGATGTTGGGTCCCTTGCTGTTTGTAGTGTACATTGATGGTCGAGACATGAATGTGTGAGGTATGATCAGTAAGTTTGCAGATGATACAAAAATTGATAGTATGGTAAATACTGAGGAGAAATACTGAGGAAACTGAAAGGCTGATCATTTGGCAAATGTAATTTACGCCTGAAGAATGTGAGGCGATGCATTTGGGACGACAATCCGGGCAAGGAAATGCACCATGTCCGGTCGAGTCTGAGGAAGTGCAGAGGACCAGAATGAATTTAAGGTGCAGATGTGCGGATCCCTAAAAGCAGAAAGACAGGTAGATGAGGTGGTTAAGACGACGTGGAGGATACTTGCCTTTAGCAGCCGCAGCTTAGAATATAAGAGCTGGGAGGTGATGATGGAAATGTATAAATTGCTGGTTAGACCAGAGCAAGAGAACTGTGTGCAGCTCTGGTCGTCACACTGCAGGAAGGATGTGATTGCACTGTAGACGGTGGAGAGGAGATTCACCAGGACGCTGCCTGGTCTGGAGAGTTTCAGCTATGGAGAGAGGCTGGTTAGGCTGGGGTTTTTACCTTAGAGCAGAAACGGCTGAAGCGGGAGTGTGTGGAGTGGGTTGTGGTGGGGAGTGCTTTCAGGTGAGGGGGGCCTGAGTGATATGAACAAAATTATGCTGAACACAGATAGGAAGAAACTTTTTTCCCTTCAGTTGAGGTGTCAATAACCAGAAGGGCGCGGATTTAAGGTAAAGGCAGATTTGTGTGTGGATAGGAGGAAACATGTTTCCATCCACAGGGTGCTGGGATCTGCAGCTCACGGCATGAAAGGATGGTAGAAGCGGGAAAAACCACACGAGGCATTTTGATCAGCAACTCAAACGCCAGAGCATACAAGGCTGTGGATCGAGTGCTGGAAAATGGGAATCGATTGGATAGGTGTTTGATGACCAGTTCAGAAATAATAGGCCGAAGGGCCTCATTTTGTGCTGTTCAAACGCGATGGCTGTTAGGCCACCCTCAGCAGTGGCCACATCACTTGCAGCTCTCACAGCGCTGGCTGGGAGACCGACCATGTACCAAACTCATGTGGTTGCAAATGCGCAATTGCAGCCAGCAGTGAGCTGCCTGGTCTGAGAGAGACATCTGTCAGCTCTCTGCTGCTGCAGCGAGCTTCAACACAGCAGCTGCCCCCAGGTAGTCCGGGGTTGCAGCTATTTGTGAGCAGCCCCGGACTGGTTACAGCCCCAACCTCACCATCTGGACCAATCACCCTCCTTCCCCTACGTCAATTACCCTCTCCCGACACCACTGTGCATGCAGAGAGGCAGCGAAAACCCCTCTAACCCACCGTGCGTGCAGAGCGGCAGCGAGACACCCTCCCTACCCCACTGTGCATGCAGAGAGGCAGCAACACACCCCTCCCTAACCCACTGTGCATGCAGAGAGGCAGTGCGATCCTCCATCCCGAACCCGCTGTGCATGCCGAGAGGCAGCGAGACCCCCTCCCTACCCCACTTTGCATGCAGAGAGGCAGCGAGACCCCCTCCCTAACCCACTGTGCATGCAGAGAGGCAGTGCGCACCTCCATCCCGAACACACTGTGCATGCAGAGAGGCAGCAACAGCCCCCTCCCTACCCCACTGTGCATGCAAAGTGGCAGCGAGGCCCCCTCCACTAACGAGGGCAGCACGACCAACCTACCTCACCAATCTCGTGCAAAGTGGCAGCGGGATCGTGCTCCCTACTCCACCAACACATGCAGAGTGGTATTTGGCCACCCTCCTTACCGGGTTTACCCGCTCTCCAAGGGCCAAGCTGCCTGCAGGCCCCGCCCCTGCAGGCCCCGCCCCTGCAGGCCCCACTCCCTGGTCCTGCCCAGTGTACAGTGCCTGGTAGGCAGTGCCCAAGGGGCACCAACCTTTGACCTTGACCTTGCCCAGTGCCCTCAATGGCCTTCGGTTCTATCGTCGAGATCATTACGAATCGTCCATGTACATGTGCCCAGCTGTTTTCCTCACCGGACACAACCTCTCCCAGTGAGGCTGCAAAGGGAAGTGATTCCATCCCATGCTCGCTAATTTCATTTAATTTTTAAAAAAAATAAACTTAAACAATTTAGAATTGTTTAGAAACCAGAAATGGGCAGAGACTGAATTCGCCGCATATCCGTTGCTGGTGAGGTTGCAAGAGGTGAGAAATGGGGCGTGGACCTGATTTCTCGGCTGTTACACCGTTTTACTGCTCACCCCGCCATCAATGGACAGGGAGTAGCTGGAAACCCGCGCCCCTCCTGTGTGTGTGTGTGTGTGTGTGTGTGTGTGTGTGTGTGTGTGTGTGTCTGTGTGTGTCTGTGTGTGTGAGAGAGAGAGAGCAAGGGAGTGTACGAGTGTCCCTAAGTGTGCGGCGTTCTGGAGTGGTTATTCTTGGATTGTGTGTGTGTGTGTAAATCTGATTGCCTTTATCAGAAAAAGTGTATATTTATGTATGTGCGGATAGGTGTGTTTGTGTTTCTGTGAATGTAGGAGGCTTTGCGTTGACACAGGGGATAGTATTGTTGCACCACAGCACCAGAGACCCTTGATCAATTCCAGGCTTGACTACGGTCTGTGCAGAGTTTGCACGTTCTCCCTGTGTCTGCCTGGTTCTCATCTGCGTGCTCCGATTTCCTCCCAATCTCTGAAAGTTACTCTGTTTAGGTGCATTAGCCAAAAGAATTTCTCCCTCAGCGTACCCGAACAGGTGCTGAAATGTTTACATTAACGTCAGGGGATTTTTACAGTAACTTCACTGCAATTGTTAATGTTCCCACACTTGTGACACTGATGAATCGACTTCTAACTTTAGAAAACATGTTCTCTCTCTGTGAGATCTTGCTGTGCACATATGACCAATAAAATGGATTCTGTGGTCTGCTGATTGGGTGGGTGATTAGCAGTGAACTGTGTAGAGGGTAAAAATGATTCTGTGTCAATCTTTTACTCACGAAGGAATAGTGTTTGAGGTCACATGTCGATGGAAAGTCACAGCACACAGAAGACATCCCAGCCCATAGACTCTGAGACAATTGTCATTGGCTGAAAGAATTAATAACCGGATACAGAGAATCAAAAAGAGCAGCAAACCCAGCACAGTAAATGACAAGAAAATCAATACAGTTAAACAGCCTTTCCAGAATTAGGAACGGGACACAGGGGTCGGGACTTTACAGCCTCACTCTTCCACAAGCTGCAAAATCCCACCCCTGTTCAACAGACCTTCCCATGCACCGCCCCTCGCCTGCACTAATTCCTGTGGCGGTCGGGCCGGTACAATTCCAGCCAGAAACTTACGCAGAATACCAACAATCGCTAGGAGGGGATAGTAAAAACATTGAATCGCCTTCAGTAGATATTCAAACCGAACAGCTGATGTTATCCACAAATCATCAGCAGTAAACTCAGAAATCCAATAGAATAAACTCCTGTCCTTGGTTGAAACATTCCGGTTCATTGTTCCCAGATTCTGATCCATTGTTGGAACATTCCGGTTCATTGTTCCCAGATTCTGATCCATTGTTGGAACATTCCGGTTCATTGTTCCCAGATTCTGATCCATTGTTGGAAGATTCCAATACATTGTTCACAGATTCTGATCCATTGTTGGAAGATTCCAATCCATTGCTCCCAGATTCTGATCTCTCCTCTCCCTCTCTCTCTCTCCACAGCCGCTGATCTCTGTTAGTGTCGGAGTTGTCGCTCCCGCTGACTCAATGGGACAACACATTAATAGAAGAGGGAAAACCCTCCAGACACACTAATCGAATCCATGGAGACTCACATCAATTCCAGTCAGTAAACAAACAGCTTCAGTTAACCCCCTTCAATCCAACACATTTTACATCCAAAGTAGAACAGTTACAGCCTAGATGTGGTGTTGAGGGTGAGGGAGGTCTGGAAAGTTGGAAATAATATAGGGCCCGGCCGGAAATCTTTCAATATTCATTCCATGTAACAGAGCTCCCTCTGCTTGCGTTCATTTTGAGAAGACTAGAATATAAAAGCAGGGGTGAACTGCTGAGGTTTTGTGAGACTCTGGTCAGACCACATTCAGAATATTGTCAGCAATTTTGGGCCCCGTATCTAAGGAAGGATGAGCTGGATTTGGAGAGGGTCCAGAGGAGGTTCACAAGAATGATCCGCGTTACGCATGAGGAGCGTCTGAGGACTTTGGGTCAGTACTCGAAGGAGTTTGGAAGGATAAGGAGGGGGATATCATTGATGGTTACAGAATAATGAAAGGCCTGGATCGAGTGCACTTGGGGCAGACAGTTCCATTAGTAGGGGAGACTAGGACCCGAGGCCCCAACCTCAGAGGAAAGGGAAGGCTATTTAGAACTGTGATGTGGAGATGTCGGACTGGGGTGGGCACAATAAGAACTCTCACAACGCCAGTTGTCCACTCACCTGATGAACGAGTAGCGTTCCAAAAGCTCATGATACCAAATAAACCTGTGGGACTTTAACCTGCTATTGTGAGACTTCTTACTTTCGAACTGTGACGGGGAGGAATTTCTTCAGCCAGAGGCTGATGAATCTGTGGAATTAATTGTCACACAAGGCTGTGGCGGCCGGGTCATTGAGTGTATTTAAGAAAGAGGTATCTAGATTCTTAACTGGCAAAGCGCTCGAGGGCTACGGGGAAAAAGCGGGAGAATGGATTTGAGAAACCTATCAGCCAGAATTGAATGGCGGAGCATGCTCGATGGGCCTAATGGCCTAATTCTGTTCCTTTACCTTATTGTCTTATGGTTATCATGGTTGTGGCTTTTAGATGAAGTTAACGTTAATCTGGGTTGATATAGTCTGCAAAATCCATGCTGTAGTCGATCTTATGTACAGCTCATGGACAGAACAACCTCAGTAAATGACTTCACATAGAAGTATCTCTCAGTGCTAAGTACAGTACAATCTTAGCTTGAGTCATCAGATAGAACTATATCTCAGTGTGAGGTACAGAAGAAAGTTATCAAGAGGTTTCACATGAACCTTTCTCAACATTTTCTATTGTGAAGTTGTAAGGAGGCAAGAGTGAGTTGAGGAGAGTGTGAGAGGGGACACTGGGATAGCGGGACAGACAGTCAGCACCTTGAGGAGAGTGTGAGCGGGGGATACTGGGACACCGGGACAGACAGTCAGCACCTTGAGGAGAGTGTGACAGTGGACATAGAGGATTGAATCTCCTGGTAGAGTCGTGCAGCACTGGCACCGAGACCGTTTGTTTATGGCCTGAGCTGCTGAGGGTTCTCTTCAATATCGACTCCACAGTCAGGTGTCAGGGACACAACTCTTTATTACATCTGTTCACACAACACTCCAAATATTGACTGCCCACTCTGGGAGGATCCCAACAGCTAGCCCGACACCTGAGATCACATGGCCCTTTCCCTTAAAGAATGCCCAAACATATGTAACACTCTCCCCTGTAAATAACACCTCCCACCCACTCCCACATCCCAATGATTATTTTGCTTGTATGCTGTCCTTGACTTCCCTCATCAGCCATGGATGCTTCGTCCTCCCCTTAGCAAGTTTCCTCCTCCTTGGGATGAATTTCTGTTGTGCCTCCCGAATGAGCTGTGACAAAGCCTACTGGGGAACCGGGAATTCCGGAGATGGTGATGTGTAATGAGGCAGACTTGATTAGGCAACTTAAGGTGAAGGAACCCTGAGAGAGCAGTGACCACAATATGATGGAATTTACCCTGCAGTTTGAGAGGGAGAAGCTGGAGTCAGATGCAAAGATATTAAATTAAATTAAGTTAACTCCAAAGACATGAGGGAGGAGCTCGCCACAGTTAATTGGAAAAGGTGCCCAGCAGGGAAATGAAACCCTTTACGAACAATTGTACTCTATATTTGTACACTAAGGGGCAACTTAGCACGGCCAATCCAACTAACCTGCACATTTGTGGCGGCACAGTGGCACAGTGGTTAGCCGCGCTGCCTCACAGCGCCAGAGACCCGGGTTCAATTCCATCCTCAGGTCACCATCCATGTGGAGTTTGCTCATTCTCTCTGTGTCTGCGTGGTTTACTCTGGGTGCTCTGGTTTCGTTCAAGGCTGTATTTATCATATGGTCAGACAGCATAACTCTGAAACTGCATACTGCACCTTCCTGGGTCCAACTGCCAATCCTCTCCTGGCTCGGAATCTGCGCCTTCGCACTCGAGTGGCTCATCGCCCCACCTCAACACTCCATAGGGTCAGGCCCGATCACATGCTCCATAGGAAATTCTCCCTGAAAGGAGCCACACTACTTCAGTTTGCAAATCTCGCACCATCCTGACTTGGAAATATATCAGCTGTACCTTTACTGTCACTAGGTCCAAATCCTGGAATGCCCTCCGTAACAGCGCTGTGATTGTACTCACTGGACAAGCTGCAGCGGTCGAAAAAGGGAGCTCACTAACACCTGCCTCAGAGCACCTAGGGATGGACAATAAATGTTGGGAATAGCAAGTGGTACCCACATCCCATAAAATTAAGGTCGAAAGACATGGGAAGATTTAAAGTTTATGACCACTGTCTCCACTATTTCCACTTGTCCTGCTCTCAGTGAACCTCCACCATTATCCAGGCTGGGTACATGTTCTATTCCATTGTGATATGAGAAGTGGTGGATTGAACGGGGTGAAGTGAAGCTGTTTATTTAGTGACTAATATTGATGTGAGTCTCCATGGATCCGATTAGTGTGCCTGGAGGGTTTTCCCTCTTCTATTAATAAGGGATTCTGTTCAATGTGTTGCCCCATTGAGTCAGCGGGAGCGACAACTCCGACAGAATCTGGGAACAATGGATTGAATGTTCCAACATTGGATCAGAATCTGGGAACAATGGATTGGAATGTTCCAATAATGGATCAGAAAATGGGAACAACGGATTGGAATGTTCCAACACTGGACAGGAATTTTGGTGACGGTCTTTTCGATCTTTCTCAAGATTGGTTTGGTTCGTTACCGTTAACAATGCGCATCGAAATGTGCCCTGGGTTATTCAAGGGGTTTACTATCCAATGCTGGCTATTGTTGGTGTCCGTGGTAAGTTTCTATTTCCACTTATTCTATTTGTCAGCTATGTTTCATTGTATTACTCTCTTTATTTCAGTTTTGGGAATATGGAAAACATTTACTTCAGTTGAGCAATTAATCTCTGCTCCATGTCCATTTACTCCATTCCTGTACCTGAAGCTGGTCCACACTGATGACACCCTCCATTAACCCTTTGACCTTGAGCTGATTACTCACCCCATATCCCATGCAGCCATATAAAACTTTGGTTCGGCCACATTTCGAGTATGTGTGCAATGTTGCTCACCCCACTGCCTGAAGGACGAAGAAGCTTTGGAGGCATTGCAAAGAGAGTTCACCAGGATGCTATCGTTTACTAGAAACTCAATTGGTCTCACCACATAAACACAGTGGTGACAAGAGCAGGTCAGGGGCGAGGAATACTGCGGCGAGTAAGTCACCTCCTGACTCCGCAAACCCTCCACCATCTACAAGGCACAAGTCAGGATTGTGATGGAACACTCCCCACTTGCCTGGATGGGTGACAGCTCCAACAACACTCAAGAAGCTCGACACCATCCAGCACAAAGCAGCCCCGCTTGATTGGCACTACATCCAAAAATGTTCAATCCCTCCATCACCAATGATCAGCAGTAAAATAAATTAAGTTGATAGCAAGAAAGGATACATGGTCAGATGATACTGGGTGGGACTTTATGGCCTCCCTTTTTCCAAAACCGTAAATTCCTGCCCGGGGTCAACAGACTGTGCTGCTGAACGGTCTTACGGATCATATCTTTGAGGGTACGGTTCATCCTCTCTACTACACCGCTAGAGTGGGGGTGGTAAGCAACGTGGAATTGTTGCTTTATCCCGAACAATTCCCTTACGCATTACATTACCTGGGCAGTGAAGTGAGTGCCCTGGTCCGAGTCGCTGCTGCGGGGAAAGCCCCCCTAGTGAATACCTGCTGCACTAGGATGTCAGCCATGACCTTGGCCGTGTTAGTGCAGATTGGAAATGCTTCCACCCATTTACTAAAAGTGTCTACGATGACCAGGATATATTTGTAACCTCCCACTCCGGGCGGTAGGGGACCGATACAGTCAATCTGGAGATTTGTGCAGGGACCACCCGCAGGGCGAGTACGCCTCAGTTCCCCTCTGTGGCCATATTTATCAGGACTGTTCTGTGCATAGATGATATAATTATCAACGTAATACTACACGTCCTGTTCTAGGTTTGGCCACTTGCACTTTGATTCGCTCAGTTGTGGTTCCTGCCCTGATGGCCCTGGACATGGCGGTTTTGGAAAATGATTTGGTTGTTATGGTCCCTGGTTGGGACCTCATATAGGCCGTCCTTAAGGAAAGCCCATCCTGTAACGGTATTGCGTCTTGCCATGTTTCAAAGGAGGCGGGGTTTGCCCCTTCCTCAATTTGTTTCAGTTCCTGGTCACTGCTCTGGGCTGTTTTAGGTCTTAGACCTTGATCGAGCTAACAGTTACAGCTTCAATTTGCTCTGTAACTATCGGTTGCCAAAACTCCCCCTCTCTAGCAGCCTGTTTGGCTAATTCATCCGCCCTTATGTTCCCAATTGGGGAGGTGCTGTGTTGGGCCTTTACTTTAATAATGCCATTCTCCAGGTCTTGGGCAGCCTGGAAAATAAATCTTAACAGTGGGGCTGATGGCAGAAGTTTCCAATCTGCCGATATGATTCCCCTTGCTTCCCATCGGGGCATGGAGTCTGTTAAAGTGTTGCAGACATGCATACTATCGGAGTGTATGTCTGGGGGTGTGGGGAACAGGTCAGGGTGTCTGACTACATCTGCTATCGCTGCCAGTTCTGCAGCTTGTGCACTCATGTGTGCTGGAGGTTTTAAGGCTATCTCCCTCAGGGGCCTGCCTTCTTGGTCTTCCACATACATCCCACATCCTGTCCGCCTGTTTCCCTCTTCCAACAGTGATGACCCATCTACAAAAATGTTTAAACTGTCCTGAGCCTGGGTTTGTCCGATTCCCCTGGTTCATCCCTCCTTTTGTTTTGGCAAATATGGGCCCTTGGTGTCTTTAATTGCCGAAACCTGGCATTCATGGTGCTCCCCCTGTGGGTTAGGTTGTCTGCCAGGAATGTGGGGACCCAGGTGTGTATGACCGCAATGACTCGACCCAATAACATGAGTGTTCACCGTGCAATACGGTTTTGACGAACCGTCCCATCTTTAATTCGGCTGTTCAGCAGTAGTTGTATGGAGTTGTGTTCTGGAAGTAAAGTGAGAGGGTTCAAGCCAATGTCCAGTTAAAGCGATCCACTGCCCAGAAAACTGATAATTGGGTTTCACCGAAAAACTTTGTTCAACCGGAGTTAGTATGCGGAAAGCATAAGCGATTGGGCCGAATCGTCCATGTCGTTCTTGGAGGAGCACAGCAGCTAGTGTGCTGTCAGTGGCCGCTACTTCAAGGGCAAAGGGGAGTTCAGGGTTGGGTCCCTGTAAGGCAGGGGCTTGTGCAAGGGATTGTTTGAGGTCTGAGGCTGTTTCTGTGTGTTGCACAGTCCAGACCCATGAGGTGTATTTTCGTAAAATTTCGGCTTTAGTAGCAAAACCGTCTATGTGGTTGCGGCAGTACCCCACTAAGCCTCGTACGGAGCACAAGGAGCTCACGTCCATTGGTAAGGGAAGGTGTGTTACAGACTCTATTCACTTCCTTTCTATCTCATGCTTTTCCTCAGTCACTACTGTACCCAAGTAAGAGACCTGTCGCCTCATGATCTGGGCTTTCTTGGGATTGACCTTTAACCCTAATGTAGTGAGGAGGTTCAGCAGTTCATCCCATAACTTTTGATGTTCCCCTCGTGTTTCAGTCCGTAAGAGGAGACCATCTACGTATTGTACCAAACATTCTGGTTTGGAGAATCCCTCCAAGCATGTTGTAATTTTTTTCCATTTAAATTATAATCCAATTTGCTATTATTTCTTCGAAAGTGAAACAGGGGACAGGGGCAACTCACCCCCATTTAACCCTACCAATCATCGATCCAGAAAACCGTTAGCGGGGTCAAACAATAGGCTACATTTCCTCATCAGATCGGACCCTAGAATGTGCTCTGCCTCTGGGTGGAGTTTAACCAAGCTAGCTGGGTGATGACATATTATATTACGCAGTCGAAATTCCAATGGGTCTGTTTCTAAGCCCTCCTATAAATGTCCCAAAGCGCCACTTAACATTATTGTTTTCCTGGTAGGATGTGTTAAGAGTGGTACGGGATCCTCCTCTGTCCCATAGGAACTCGAGAGGGCGGCCTCCTACTTTGCCTTTTACAAGGGGTCTCCCTGCACTATCCTATTCAGTGTCGTAAACCCAAGGTGGGGAGGTCTGGCACAGTCATGCTTCCAGTCCGGAGTCTAATTGGGGGTAGAGGCTGAAAGGGGTGTCAGAGTCACACACAGGGTTGTGGTGTATTGGCAGGTCCTTCCAATGGATTATGTCGAGGTTCTCCTCTGTAAAATCGCTGGGGCAGCCATGGGGTCTGGTTGGACGGGGCTCTACATTCTCTGGCAAAATGGCCAAACTGGCCACTGTTATAACACTGCGCTTGTGAGGGTGGATATCTGGAAGTGGCTTTGTCTTGTTCCCTGTATCTGGCGTTGGGAATATATCGGGGTTCTGCCTGGGGGTCCTTGTGCATGAGTCGCAAAAACTCAGTCTGCAAGTACAACAGGTGATCAAGAGGGCAAATGGGATGTTGGCATTTATCGCGAGGGGGATAGAATATAAAAGTCTTGCTGCATCTGTACAAGGCATTGGCATCTGTACAAGGCATGAGTCGCAAAAACTCAGCAACAGGTGATCAAGATTGCAAATGGGATGTTGGCATTTATCGCGAGGGGGATAGAATATAAAAGCAGAGAAGTCTTGCTGCATCTGTACAAGGCATTGGTGAGGCCGCAGCTGGAATACTGTGTGCCGTTTTGGTCCACTTACTTGCGAAAGGATATATTGGCCTTGGAGGGAGTGCAGAGAAGGTTTACCAGGTTGATACCGGAGATGGGGGGTGTAGATTATGAGGAGAGAGTGAGCAGATTAGGTTTGTACTCGTTGGAGTTCAGAAGGCTGAGGAGTGAACTTGTAGAGGCATATAAGATAATGAAGGGGCTGGATAGGGTAGAAGTGGAGAGGGCACAGCCTCAAAATAAAGGGGAGTCAGTTTAGGAAAGAGTTGCGGAGGAACTTGTTCTCTCAGAGGGTGATGAATCTCTGGAATTCTGTGCTCTCTGAAGTGGTGGAGGCTACTTCGTTGAATATGTTTAAGTCACGGGTAGATGGATTTCTGATCGGCAGGGGAATTAAGGGTTTTGGGTAGCAGGCGGGTAAGTGGAACTCATTCACGTCAGATCAGCCATGATTATTGAATGGCGGGGCAGGCTCCAGGGGCAAGATGGCCTACTCCTGCTCCTATTTCTTATGTTCTTATGTTCTTAATTACACTCGATTTAATTGGCCGAAAACGGCAACAAATTGGTTCCATCGTCGGCCAGCATCGGCGGCCGGGTGTTCCCCTCGCTTTTGTTGGTAGTTGTTTAAGCCTTGTACTGGGTCATCCATAATGTAACCTGTGGCGTCCAGAACGGCTGCCTTCGTTTGTGGTAGGGTTCCCGCGGCCACGTTCTGAGGTTCGGGTAGGGCGGAACGGATGGCAGGACTGAAACATAACAGAAAAGTTTAATCTCCTCTGCCTCGTCTCGGCCGTTTAAATACTATATTGGGTGACCTGGTCAAAGAGAGCATGTGGATCACCGGATGGTTCGAATACTCCAGTGAGCTGTGTCATGATGTATGGAGTGACATCGGTCACATTGTTGTTCTGTCCGTCCCGTCGGTGGGTGGTGACCGGATTCATCGGTACGGGAACCGAATTAGTGACTGGGTTTATAGGAATGGGAATTGGACTAGGGGCTGAGACTCAGAGTTCCGGGATGGCGGCCGGATTAGAACATAGAACATGGAACATTACAGCGCAGTACAGGCCCTTCGGCCCTCGATGTTGCGCCGACCAGTGAAACCAATCTAAAGACCCCTAATCTACACTATTCCAACCTCATCCGTATGTTTATCGAATAACCATTTGAATGCTCTTAATGCTGACGAGTCCACTACTGTAGCAGGCAGGGCATTCCACGCCCTTACTACTCTCTGAGTAAAGAACGTACCTCTAACATCTGTCCTATATCTCTCAGACCTCAATTTAAAGCTATGTCCCCTTGTGTTAGCCATCACCATCCGAGGAAACAGGCTCTCACTCACCACGCTATCTAACCGACTGATCATCGTGTATGCCTCTATTAAGCCATCGCTTAATCTTCTTCTCTCTAACGAAAACAACCTCAAGTCCCTCAGCCTTTCCTCATACGATTTTCCCACCATACCAGGCAACATCCTGGTAAATATCCTCTGCACCCTTTCCAACATTTCCACTTCTTTCATATAATGCGGCGACCAGAACTGTACGCAATACTCCAACTGCGGCCGCACCAGAGTTTTGTACAGCTGCAGCATGACTTCCTGGTTCCGAAACCCATTCCCTCGACCAATAAAAGCTAAAACACCTTACGCCTTCTTAACAACGCTATCAACCTGGGTGCCAACTTTCAGGGATCTATGCACATGGACACCCAGATTCCTCTGTTCATCCACACTACCAAGTATCTTACCATTAGCCCAGTACTCTTTATTCCTGTTAGTCTTTCCGAAGTGAATCACCTTACACTTTACCGTATTAACCTCCATTTGCCACCGCTCAGCCCAGCTCTGCAGCTTATCTATTTCCCTCTGTAACCTCCACACTGTCGACAACTCCACCGACTTTAGTGTCATCCGCAAATTTACTCATCCCTCCTTCTACGCCCTCATCCAGGTCATTAATAAAAATGACAAATAGCAGTGGCCCCAAAACAGCTCCTTGCGGTACACCACTAGTAACTGAACTCCAGGATGAATGTTTCCCATCAACCACCACCCTCAGCTTTCTTACAGTTCGCCAATTCGTGATCCAAACCACTAAATCACCCTCAATCCCGTGTGTCCATATTTTCTGCAAAAGCTTACCATGGGAAACATTATCAAACCCTTTGCTGAAATCCATAAACACCACATTAACCGCTTTAACCTCATCCACCTCTTTGGTCACCTTCTCAAAGAACTCAGTAAGGTTTCTGAGGCACGACCTACCCTTCACCAAACGGCGCTGACGATCCCTAATCAAATTATTCCTTTCCAGATGATTATAAATCCTATCTCTTATAATCCTTTCCAAAACTTTGTCCACATCAGAAGTAAGGCTCACTGGTCTATAATTACCAGGGTTGTCCCTACTCCCCTTCTTGAACAAGGGGACAACATTTGCTATCCTCCAGTCTTCTGGCACTGTTCTTGTGGACAATGGCGACACAGAGATCAAAGCCCAAGGCTCTGCAATCTCCTCTCTAGCGTCCCAGAGAATCCTAGGATAAATCCCATCTGGCCCAGGGGACGTATCTATTTTTACCCTTTCCAGAATTGCTAACACGTCCTCCTCATGAACCTCAATCCCATCCAGTCCAACAGCCTGCATCTCATTACTCCCCTCGACAACGCTGTCCCTCTCCTGTGTGAATACCGACGAAAAATATTCATTTATAGCCTCTCCTATCTCTGCAGACTCCACACACAACCTCCCACTGCTGTCCTTGACTGGCCCTAAACTTACCCGAGTCATTATTTTACTCCTGACATACCCATAGAAAACTTTAGGGTTTTCCTTGATCCTACCTGTCAAAGAATTCTTATGTCCCTCCTGGCTCTTCTTAACTATTTATTTAGGTCCTTCCTGGATAACTTGTAACTCTCAAGTGCCCTAACCGAGCCTTCACGGCTCACCTTAACATAAGTCTCCTTCCTCTTCACAAGAGATTCAACCTCCTTAGTAAACCATGGTTCCCTCACACGACTGCTTCCTCCCTGCCTGACAGGTACATATTTATCAAGGACGCGTAGTAGCTGTTCACTGAACAAGTTCCACATTACAATTGTGCCGATCCCCTGCAGATTCCTTCCCCAACCTATGCCACCTCAATCGCATCATAATTTCCTTTCCCCCAGCCATAACACTTGCTTTTTGTTATATACCTATCCCTTTCCATTGTTAAGGTAATCGTAATCAACCCAGGTCACTGACGCTGTGAATCAGCACTGCTAACCACTGTGTCACCATGCTGCTCTAGGTAGCGACACAATGGTATTTGGCAGAGGGTTTTCCGGGGAGTCCACAACATTGACCCTCACTCAGCTACAGATATATAGTCCCTCTACCTTGTGGGGAATTGGTGAGTGAGAAGGATGAGGGAGTAAACCCTGACAGAAAATCCGGACTGGAGTCCTGTAGGTGGTAATCTATCGTCTCTCAGACAGCTTACTGACAACCCCTGCAGCAGAGATGGAACCAAACATTGCTGGTTTCATCCTTTCCTCTGGACAATACTAACAGTTGGAGAGGGAGATCCTGATGTGTCGACAGTTCAGAATCTCTATTCTTCCGAGGACTGTACCGTGGAGAGGAGACCACAGCTTCGCGGCCACCATTAGCACAACACAGGAAGATACAGTAATTCCACACTCGATTGGCACAGAACACAAGTACCAGGGTTTGCTTTCAACAGTGGGAGAAAGCTTCAGTGTTCAGTGAATAGCGACCGTCCATAGTGCCCTGTGCGTTTGGTCCCCTCCCACTATGGCCGACTGGACCGCTGAAGCTCAGTGAGCCCTCTCTCGGCAGGAAGGTTGCTAATCTATGCACCAGGCCAGAAAATCTCAAACCAAGGACAGTACGAAATAAAAGCCAAGCAGGCTGCCTTAATGACTATCGTCCGGTGACTCTGATATCCAATGTTATGAAATGCATCAAAAGGTTAGTCATGGCATGAATCAATTCCGGCCTCCCAGATTGCCTGCGTACACTACAGTTCACCGACCTCCCCAACAGGTCCACAGACAACATCTCCCTGGCCCAGCACTGAACTCTGTAACACTGTAACTCTCAACATAGAGAAGGAGAGAGTGCAGAATGTGATGTTGGACTCAGAGCTAGGGTGTAATAACAGATCATAATGCGATGTGGGTCCATTAAAATGTCAGATGACAGCAGAGAAGAGGCTGTTATTGAGTCGGCAGCATGATGGCACAATGGTTAGCACTGCTGTCTCACAGGGACCTGAGTTCGATTCCCGGCTTGGATCACATAATTATTTTATGTGAAAATAATAGACTAAATCAATTCAAATCAAATCAGTCTTTCACATCTCAAGCTGAAACATTAGCACGATGTGCCCTGGCCTTATGCAGATTGATTATGTACACGTGACTGCTGTGCTCGAGACTGAATTTACAAGGCTCAATGTGGACATTGGGGAGCTGCGAGAAACTGGACTTGCTCAAACTGGATCCTTTCCAGCCAAACACCATACGTTCTTGCAACAGGAGAAATCCCAACAGGCAATATGCGAGAATGGAGCTGGTTTCAAAGTTTTAAAGAAGCTTCACTGGGAATGTCGGGGATTGAACCGGGGTCCCTGATGCTGTGAGGCAGCAGTGCTAAACACTGTGCTATACTGCCATCCTACAGGGTGCCTTGGAGACATCCAAGATCACGACCAGGACACAATCATCATCACATCCGTCGTATGGGAATGAATAGAAAACAATCTGAGGGACAGAAGTAATCTCCACTTCAAGAGCCCAAAGATGTGCAGGTTCGGTTGATTGGCCATGCTAAGATTGCCCCTTAGTCCTGGGATGCGGATAAATGAGTCGGGATATGGGGGTAGGACCTGGGTGGGATTGTCGTCGGTACAGACTCAATGGACCAAGTTGTCTCTTTCTGCACCGTAGGGTTTCTATGATTTCTAAGTAAGGATTTATGAACAGCAGTCAGCATGGCTTTGTCAGAGGGATATCATGTCTCACAATTTGTTGGAATATATTGAGGAGCTGACTGGATGAGTAGATGAGGGAAGTGCAGTCGACGGAGTCTACATGGACTTCAGAAAAGCTTTTGACAAATTCCTCATGGGAGAAGGAACAAGACAGTGATAGCCGATGGAATCCAGGGCAATTTGGTAAATTGCATTCAAAATTGGTTGATTGGCAGGAGGATAGGTTGATGGTCGAATGTTGCTTTTGCGACTGCAAGCCTGTGTCCAGTGGGGTTCCACAGGGATCGATGCTGGGTCCCTTGTTGTTTGTAGTGCACATTGATGGTCTGGACAGGAATGTGTGAGGTGTGATCAGTAAGTTCGCAGATGATACAATAATTGGTGGTGTGGTAAATATTGAGGAGGAAAGCCTTAGATTCCAGGAATCATAGAATTATCCAGTCCAGAAGGTCGCCATTCGGCCCATCGACTCAGCACCGACCGCAATCCCACCCAGGCCCTATCTCCATAACCCCATGCATTTACCCTAGCGAGTCTCCCTGGCACTAAGGGCGATTTAGCCTGGCCAATCCACCTGACCCACACGTCTTTGGAATGTGGGGGGAGAACGGAGCACCCGGAGGAAACTCACGTACACACGGGGAAAATGTGCAACATCCATTCATACAGTGACCCAAGCCATGAATCGAACAAGTGTCCCTGGCGCTGTGGGGCAGCGGCGCGAACCACTGTGCCACTGTGTCGAGAAAACAGGCAGGCTGGTCAGATGGGCAAATGGAATTTAAACCTGAAAAATGTGAAGTGATACATTTGGGAGGACTAACATTGCAAGGAAATGCACAATGAACAGTAGAGTGTGAGAAAGTGAAGAGGACCCGAATGAATGTGTTTTGCATATATGAGGGTCCCTCAGGCAGCAAGACAGGTAGAGGAGGTGGTTAAGACAACATGGAGGATACTTGCCTTTAGCAGCCGCAACATAGAATATAAGAGCTGGGACGTTATCATGGAAGTGTATAAAATGCTGGTTAGACCAGAGCAAGAGAACTGTGTACAGCTCTGGTCATCACACTACAGGAAGGATGTAATTACACTGGAGACGGTGCAGAGGAGATTCACCAGGATGCTGCCTGGGCTGGAGAGTTTCAGCTATGAGGAGAGGCGGGTTAGGCTGTTTTAATTTCCCTGAGAGCAGAGACGGCTGGAGGGGGAGTGGATGTAGCGGGTGGTGGTGGGAAGTGTTTACAGGTGGGGGGGGGGGGGGTCCTGAGTGATATGTACAAAATTATGCTGTACACAGATAGGAAGAAACTTTTTCCCTTTAGTAGAGGTGTCAATAACCAGAGGGGCGTGGATTTCAGGTAAAGGGCAGATTTTTGTGTGGATTTCTGGAAAAATGTTCCATTCCACAGGGTGTTGCGATCTGCAGCTCACGGCCTGAAAGGATGGTAGAAGCGGGAATAACCACAAGCGGCATTTCGATCAGTAATTTAAACGCCAGAGCACACAAGGCTGCGGATCGAGTGCTGGAAAATTGGATTCGATTGGATAGGTGTTTGATGACCAGGTCAGACATAATGTGCCGAAGAGCCTCATTTTGTGCTGATAAAACTCGGTGGCTGTTAGGCCACCCTCAGCAGTGGCCCCATCACTTGCATCTCTCACAGCGCTGGCTGGGGTACCGACCACGTACCAAACCTATGTGGCTGCAAATGCACAATTGCAGCCAGCAGTGAGCTGCCTGATCTGAGAGAGACATCTGTCAGCTATCTGCTGCTGCAGCTCGCTTCAACACCGCAGCTGCCCCCAGATAGTCCGGGGCCCGCAGCCATTTGAGAGCAGCCCCTGACCGGGTATAGCCCCACCCCCACCATCTGAACGAATCACCATCCTTCCCCACATCAATTACATGCAGGGAGGCAACGAGACTCCCTCCCTACCCCACTGTGCATGCAGACAGGCAGCCAGACCCCCTCCGTACCCCACTGTGCATGCAGAGAGGCAGCGAGGCCCCCTTCCATACCCCACTGTGCATGCAGGGAGGCACCGAGATTCCCTCCCTACCCCACTGCGCATGCAGAGAGGCAGCGAGACCCCCTCCGTACCCCACTGTGCATGCAGAGAGGCAGCGAGGCCCTCCTCCCTACCCCACTGTGCTTGCAGGGAGGCACCGAGACCCCCTCCCTATCCCACTGTGCAAGCAGGGAGGCAGCGAGAACCCCCTCCGTACTCCACTGTGCATGCAGAGAGGTAGCGAGATCCCCTCCCCTACCCCACTGTATATGCAGAGAGGAAGCGGGACTCCCTCCCTACCCCTCTGTCCATGCAGAGAGGCAGCGAGACCCCCCTGTTCGGGTAACACTGAGGGGGGAATTTAGCATGGCCCAATGCACACTAACCCCAGTACGCCTTTCGGACTGTGGGAGGAAACCGGGGCACACCGCTAGTTACAGGCCACCAGATTGAAAAACAACCCACGACAAGCACCCACTCTCTTCTATCATCAGGCCAATTTGTTGTCCGATTCGCAACCTCACCCTGCATTACGTGAGATTTAATCTGATGCAACAACCTACCACGCGGTGCCTGTTCAAAGGTCATGCTAAAGTCCATTGTCAGCTGCACTGCCCTCTTCTCCTTGGCTGGTTACTCCATAAAACTGGTGGGAGCAGAGTCTTTGAATCTTTTTAAGAAGGCGGTGTGAATATTATGAGAGGTTGGCAAGATTGTGGGATTGACTTTACAATCTGACCTTGAACGTTTTGAATAGCAGAGCAGGCTTGAGGAGATGAATGGCCTACTCCTGCTTGTAATATGTATGTGTGTACACAGTGCAAGAAAGCCTCAGTTTTGCAGGTGTCCAGATCAACAACAACCTGTCCCAACCACCTCCCCCCCCCCCCCCCCCCTCATGCCGACACTGTAGTGAAGAAAGCTCACCGATACCTGTACTTTCTCGGAGGTTAAGGACATTTGGCATGTCCACTACGACTCTCACCAACTTTTACAGATGCGAAATAAAAACATTCTTTTTGGTTGTATCACAATTTGGTATGGCTCCTGCGCTGTCCAAGACCGCAAGTAACTGCAAAAGGTAGTGAATGCATCGCACAATCCAACCTCCTATCCATTCATTCTGTCTACAGTTCCCGCTGCTTCGGAAATGCAGCCAGCATAATCAAGGACCCCAAGCAGTTCGGACATTCTCTCTTCCACCTTCCACCATCGGGAAAAAGATACAAAAGTCTGGGGCCACGCCCCAACCGACTCAAGAACATCATGGTCCTACCATATGTTATGCTGATCTTTCTCGACATGCTAGCTATGACTGTAACACCATATTCTGCACCCCCCATATAAAAGCAAATTATTGTCGATTCCAGAATCGGAAACCAATCAGATTTGACAAAGGATCATCTGGACTCGAAACGTCAGCTCTTTTCTCTCCGTGCAGATACTTTTCAATTGTGCATCCCATCCTTTCCTTCCCTATGAACAATGTGCTTTGTCTGTTCAGTGCAAAAAACAATACTATGCACTGCACGCGAATACATGTGACAATAATAAATCTGTTCAAAAATAAGTTATGGTAAACAACAATAAAAGTCTACTTTGATCTCATAAGGAATACGGTGTCCAATACTGAGCTCCACACTTTGGGGTGGATGGAGAGACTTTGGCGAGGGTACAGAAGAGATTTACTAGAATTGTTCAGGGAGGACGGATTATACAGTAACCTGGTTAGGTTAGAGAAGCTGGTTTTGATCTCCATAGAGCAGAGAATTATATTAGGAGGATTGATAGAGGGGTTCAACTTTCTAAAGGATTTAAATAAATTAAATAGTGAAATGGAGGACATTTCTCCATCCCGCCCATCACGGGAATCGTAGTGGACGGGACACAGACCATGCAAAGGTCCATTGACGCCGTCCGTTGACGGGATTTTCCAGTCTTGTGGTGAGGATGGTCCACCCATAATGTTTCCATTGTCAGGGTCGATAACAAACAGAGATGGATTGGTTAAAGCAGCCTTCAATTCTGGTCGGCACATTACAGGAAGTATGTTAAGGCTTTGGAGACGTGCAGGAGAGGTTTACTGCGATGCTGCATCGATTAGAGGGTCTGAGCTATAAGGAAAGACTGAACAAGGGTTGTCTTCTCTGGAGTGGTGGAGGCTGACGGGAGACCTGATAGAAGTCTATCAAATGATGAGAGGCATAGAGAGGGTTGACAGTCAGAATCTCTTTCCCAGAGTTGAATGTCTAATCGCAGAATCCTAACAGTGCATAAAAAAACTATGCGGCCCATCAAGCCTACACCAATAACAATCACACCCAGGCCCGACCGGCATGACCGCACGTTTCAATCCTGCTCATCCCACTGACACAGAAGGGACAGTTTAGCATGACCAATACACCAAACCTGCACATCTTTGGTTTGTGGGAGGGAACCCACGCAGACATGGGGAGAATGTGCAAACTCCACACAGAGAGTCACCCGATGCCGGA
This sequence comes from Mustelus asterias, assembly GCF_964213995.1. Taxonomy (NCBI): domain Eukaryota; kingdom Metazoa; phylum Chordata; class Chondrichthyes; order Carcharhiniformes; family Triakidae; genus Mustelus; species Mustelus asterias. Next base: position 79,722 of record NW_027590127.1, read on the forward strand.
ATTGAACCTGGTCCCTAATGCTGTGAGGCACCTTTGCGAGCCACCCTACCACCATGCCACCCCTAGTACTAATACCCGGGGGCACGCACTTAAAGTGAGAGCAGAAAAGTTCAAAGGAGACTTGAGGGGCAAGATCTTTTACACAGAGAGAGGTAGGTCTCTAGAATGTGCTGCCAGGGGTGGTGGTGGAGGCCGATACGATAGAGGCCTTTAAGGGGTTTTTACATAAGCACATGAGTATGCAAGGACCGGAGGGAGACGGGCCAAGGAGTGGCAGAAGGGATTCATTTATCTTGGCGTCATGTTTGACACAACATGTCAGACCAAATGACTTTTTCCTGTGCTGTACTGTTCTATGTTCTATGTCAGCAGAGATTTAATCAAGGAACTCAGTAGTACTCAATGAGTGGTTTAGATTTGGGATGGACCATCCGATTGTATGCTAGATAGAAATTCTACAATACCCTTTGAGATAATTTTATGTTTTAACCTTGGATTCAATGCCTCACATGGAATGTACATTGGAAAATCAAGAATAGTACATTTGTATTGAGGGAACTCAGAGTGGGATATACTGTTTGGGAAGAGTGAATTTTACCCTAATTGTTGTACTCAATGTGAATGGTGAAGACTGTGAAGAATGCGGTATTTTCCCAATTTTACCAAGTTTAATTTTCAAAGTTACAGGTTAGTTCCCCAGCACTGTTCTTCAAACTGACGCAATGGCAGAAAACAGAAGAAACTGGTGAATGATTCCTTTTTCAGGTTTCGGGGAACTGTCCAGTGTGAGAGGCTGGTGGTTCTGATTCTTGGGGCTGGCCTCAGCTTTGGCCCCTGTCGGGCTGAGATGCAGATGGTTTATTTATTTCCGGGATGTGAAAGACTGGGGTGGGCATAGTAAGATGTCTCAGGACACCAGGTTAAAGTCCAACAGGTGTTTTTGGAATGAGGAGCTTTCAGAAAGCTGATGCTTCATCAGGTAGTGATCAAGGAACAGCGCTCCAAAAGCCCGTGATTCCAAATAACCTGTTGGTCTTTAAACCTGTTGATGTGAGACTTGTTATTGAGATAACAAGCAGACTTTCCATATAGAACAGGGAGACAGAGACTTCAAGTTCGTTCTTGCTTGATGTCCCTACTAAAATTAAAAACTATACTGCAGGCACGGCCAGAATGTGGGGACAAACCCAAATTATCCATGTGCTGTAATCCTGCCGGTGCACGTTGAGACAGGAGTTAAGGGTCATCACCCTGTGGGTCTGCAGTCAACTATAAGCCAGACCAGGTAAGGATGGCAGAGTTCCTTCCTTAAAGTGTGAAGTTAGTGTCACTTTAAGAACATTTAATAAAAAAAACATGATTTCTTAGCTCACAACTTCAATGACGTCATTATCGCTGGGCAGATTACAATGAGCCCTTTTATTGCTACTTAAGTGGTAAATTAGGCTGTTTGTGTTTATCCTGGGGTTAGTTTTCCGAATCTGCATTGTTTGGAGAAAAGGCCATGTGTTTTTGGACAGTTTTGTACAGTGAGTTTGAGGTTTAATTATTAAGAGTTCTGAGCCTACAGTATAGTTTTTAGTTTTAGCAGGGGCATCAAGCAAGAAAGAAGCTGAAGTCTCTTTCTCCATGCTCGATATGGAAAGTACGCTGGTTATTTCAATTAGAAGTCTCACAACACCAGGTTCAAGTTCAACAGATTTATTTGGAATCACGAGCGTCCTCAGAGCAACACTGTCATCAGATGACTGATGAAGGAGCAGCGCTCCAAAAGCTCGTGATTCCAAATGAATCTGTTGGACGTTAACCTGGTTTTGTGAGATATCTAACGGTGCCCACCCCAGTCCATCGCCAGAATCTCCACATCATGGTTATCTCAAGGCAACGTTTCACCTTCTCGAAGGAAAGTGCGGGCCTCAAAACAATTCAATTCCATTCAAGTGTGATTTTAATCTATTCATGTTTGACCATGAAAGATTTCGGTTTGTTGTACAGGTTTGATATTCAATTACGGTTCAATTCATCATTGTGGTTGTTTTCTTTCTGTTGTTTTTGTTTGTATTTGATAACATGTATTGTTAATTTTCTGTCTACACATGTTAATAATATTCTGAATAAATTTATTCTGATTTAAGCTCTCTGGTCGGTTGTTGAGTAATACCTGAAGTGAAACGTATCCTTTTCATCTTTGCCAAACTCAAAATGCAAAACATATGGTTCGGGTGGTCAGGTTAAAAACTCCAAGTACTTTGGAGTTTTTAACCTGAACCATAACCAAAGGACATGAGTGAACAGGATGGGTTCTTAGAATAATCGACAATGGTTTCGTGGGCAGCATTACTGATACTAACTTTCAGTTGTATTTTTTGTCAATTGTATTTAAATACAAACAGCTCCTGTGATTGGGTTTGAATCTGTGCACCAGGGCCTGAGCCCGGGCTCAAGGGTCCTCCTGGGTGGAGAATTATGATCTTACACTGTAAATACCAGTACTTGTCATTGATGATTGAGACATTGTTGTCCTGTGAGAGTTGACCTATTAAAAAGCTTAATTTTCCGACGGAAACGTAGAAAATATGAACAGGAGGAGGCCATTCAGCCCTTTTCCACATTCAGCCTGTTCCACATTCATAAGAAAAAAGGACAAAAAAACAACAGCACAGGGACAGGCCCTTCGGCCCTCCAAGGCTACGCGGATCATGATGCCTGCCTAAACTTACAGAGTCCGTATCACTTCATTCCCATCCTATTTATGTATTCATTTAGATGCCCCTCAGATGCCGCTATCATATCTGCTCCCTACACCTGGGCAGCGTGTTCCGGACATTCACCACCCTCTGTGTAAAATACTGCCTCACACACCTCCTCTAAACTTTTCCACAAGCACCTTAAACCGATGATCTATCGTACATGATTTTCTACCCGAGGAAGGAGGATCAGACTATCCACTCTGTCCATACCACTCATAATCTTGAAAACCCCTATCAGGTCGCTCCTCAACTTCCGTCGTTCCAGTGAGAAAAAAATCGAGTTCATTCAACCTTTCCTCATAACACTTTCCACACGAGGCAACATCCAGGTAAAACTCTTCTGAACTCCCTCCAAAGCATCCACTTCCTTCTGGTTGTGTGCGACCTGAATTGTACACAATGTTCCAAATGAGGCCTATCTAAAGTTCTGTACAGCTGCAGCATGACCTGCCTTTTTATTATACTCAATGCCCCGAACAATGAAGAACAAAGAACAAATAAAATTACAGCAAAAGAACAGGCCCTTCGGCCCTCCAAGCCTGCACTGACCATGCTCCCCGACTGAACTAAAGGCCCCAACCTTCCAAGGATTATATCCCTCTATTTCCATCCGATTCATGTATTTGTCAACATGCTCTATGCATTCTTGGCTGTCTTATCATGTGCCTTACCACTTTCAGTTATCGGTGGACATGTACACCCAGATCTCTCTACCTGTCAATATTCCAAAGGATTCTACCGTTTACCGTCTAATCCTGCATGTATTGTGCCTTTCAAAATGCATTATCTCACATTTGTCCGGATTAAACTCCAACTGCCCTTTCTCTGCCAAATCCTCCAATACATCTGTGTCTTCCTGTATCCTGTGAATCTGGTGAACTGATGCGGCGACAAAAATCTCTCCCAATTTCAACAAAATGAAGGAGATTTGTCATCGACTTCAGGAAGCATAGAGGAGAATATGACACTGTGCACATCAACGGGGACGAAGTAGAAAGGATAGAGAGCTTCAGGTTTTTAGGTGTCTAGATCATCAAAACCTGTCCTCGTCCCCCCATGCAGACATTACAGGTAAGAAAGCCCACCAATGCATCTAATGTCTCAGAAGACGAAGGAAATTTGGCATGTCAGATACGACTCTCACCAACCTTTACAGATGCACCGTAGAAAACATTCTTTCTGATTGTTTCACAGCTTGGAATGTCTCCTGCTCTGCCCAAGACCGCAAGAAACAACAAAAGATCATGAATGTAGCATTTCTGTGTGTTCATATCACGGACAACCTGTCCTGATCCCTGCAAGCCGACGCAATGGTTAAGAAAGGAGGCAAAGGAAATTTAGCATGTCCGCTACGACTCTTGACAATTTTAAAGAAGCAATCTTTCTGGTTTTATCACAGATTGGTATGACTCCTGCTCTGCACAAATCCGCCAGGAACTACAAAGAAGCACAATCCCTCCCGCAATCCAGCCTCCCATCGACTGACAATGTCAATACTTCCTGCTGCCTCTGGAAAAGCAGCTGATATAATCAAGTACCCCACACACCCCGAACAAACTCACTTCCACCTTCTTCCGTTGGGAAATAGATACAAATGTCTGAGGTCACGTACCAACCGACTATGGAACACGTTTTTCCTTGCTGCCATCAGACATTTGAATTAACCTACCTTGCACTAAGTTGATCTTTCTCTCCACCGTAGCTACAACTGTAACACTACATTCTGCAGTCTCTCGGTTCCTTCTTTATGAATGGTATGCTTTGTCTGCAGAGCACACAAGAACCAATACTTTTCACAGGGTGCTAATACATGCAACAATAATGAACCAAATTAAATCAAATCAAATCTAATCCACCAAAAGATAATCCTCTTCACTATCTGCAACTCCGCCAATTTTTGTGGACTTGTTGCGAACTTACTAAGCAGACCAGCTACATTTTCCTCCAAATCATTTGTACTTACTACTAACAACAAAGATCTCGAGACTGATTCCTGTGGAACACCGCTGGTTACAGCCGTCCATTCAGAAACGAACCCCTCTACTGCTACCTCTGTCTTTTATAGCCAAGCCAGTTATCAATCAATTTTGCCAGCTCCCATCTGATCCCGTGCAATTTAAACTTTCATACCAGCCTACCACGAGGCACCTTGTGAAAACCTTTACTGAAGTTAATGTATACAACATCCACTGCATTTCCCTCATCTTTAATCTTGGTCACTTCCTTGAAAAACTCGATCAAGTTAAAGCGGCACAACTTCCCCTTCACAAAAGCATGCTGTCTGTCACTAATAAGACCAGTTTTTTTCCAAATGTGAGTAAATCCTGCTCCTTAGAATGTTTTGAAATAATTTCTGTCCCATTGACGTGAGGCTCACAGGCCTATAATTTCCTGGATTATCCCTGCTGCCCTTCTTAAACAGTGGAACAACATTGGCTATCCCTCAGTCCTCCGGAACTTCTCCCGTAACCAATGAGGATACAGAGATATCTGTCAAGGCCCCTTCTCCCTCATGCCCCTGTAGGTGCCTTTACTCCACTGAAATACCATTACATCTGATTCCAGCTTCTCCCTATCAAACTGCAGAGTACATTCTGTCATACAATGGAGACTGTCTCCTGAGAGCTCCTTCACCCTAAGCTACCATCTCAAGACTGCCTCATTTCAAATCATCAAATCCAGAATTCCATGTTTCCCAGTGGGTTCCACCACATGCTGCTCCAAAAACCCATCTTGCAGACATTCCACAAATTCATTTTCCTGGAACCCACTGCCGACCTGATTTTCCCAGTCCTCCTCCATATTAAAGTCTCCCATGATCACTGTAACCTCACATTTCTTAGATACCTTTTTTATCTCCTGTTGTATTTTGTTCCCCACATCTTGACTCATGTTCGGAGGCCTGTACATTACTCCCATCAGGGTCTTTTTACTTTTGAAGTTGTCCAACTTTAGCCACACTGACTCTATGGCCTGACTTTTACTGTCCTGCCTGCCACAGCAATTGGAGCGGGCAATGGGCGGACCGGGGAATGGTCTGTTGACCTCGGGCGGGATTTTACGGTTTTGGGGTAAGCAAGGACATAAAATCGTCTGACCGTATATCCTTTCTTGTTGACAACTTAATTTATTTTCTTGCGAACAAAGCAACCTGTCTTTCTTTTCAAAAGGATGTGTATCTTCGTATGTTTTGCTTCCAGGCTTGGTTTTCTTGCAGCCTCGTCTCTGTGACGCCCACAACATTGTACCCGCAAATTTCAATCTGCACTACGAGCTCATTGACTTTATTTTGAAAGCTTCATGCCTTCAAATACAACACCCTCAGTCCTACTTTAAACCCCCGCCCCCGCTTGCCGATTGTCCTTACGTTATCTGATGTGCAGTCCATGGGTTCTCACAATATCCTGGCGTTATACTGAACAAATACGTGTTGGGGGGGGGGCCGTTGGCGGTGCCAAGAAAATGAAGCATTCAGGACAATTGATAATGTGAGACCATCAGATGGACAAAGTCATGGAGGGATAAGATCAGGTGAGTGTGAAAATGACGGCTTTACCCGATGAGCTGGTAACAGACGTCAGAGAGCACAAGGATGATGGTAAATGGGTCTTGGTGAACGTTGGGATATGGACAGCGGATTTTGAGATGAGCTTTAATTCTGCAGCTTTGTAACTCGGAGGCTTGTTAGCAGAAAACTGTATTCAGAAATTGTGACAGCTGCAGTGAGGCAAAGGATAATTCTTCTGGTGACAGTTGACAGGATTCATGATGTGATGGATAGCACAGGAACTGACCCTTGGGCTCTCCAAGCCAATGCCAATCATGATTTATCAGGTTTACCAGGCTGATTCCGAGGATGGCAGGACTGATACATGAGATTGATTAGGTTAGGATTGAGTGGGGATTTCATAGAGACTTCTTAAACTATAACAGGACTGGACGAGTAGATGCAAGGAGGATATTCCCGATGGTGGGGGGAGTCCAGAACGAGAGGTCACAGTCTAAGGATTGAGGGTAGACCATTCAGGACAGAGATGAGGAGACATTTCTTCTCCCAAAGAGTGGTGAGCCTGTGGAATTCATTGCTGCAGGAAGTCGCTGATGCCAAAAGATGAAAGTATTCAAGAGGTAACTAGATATAGCACTTGGGACGAATGGGATTTTAGGCTATGGGGAAAACACAGGATTAGGCTATTGAGTTGGACGATCAGCCATGATCGGAATGAATAGCAGAGCAGGCTCGAAGAGCTGATTGGCCTCTTCCAGCTCTTATCTTCTACATTTCTATGTTTCTATAATATCCTAATTAAACAAAAAAAAGAAGCTACTGCCTTTACTCTGAACGTATCTCTCCATTCCACCACATGCTCTGGCAGCACGTTCCATGCACCCACCACACTGCATGAAAAACCTCCCCTACTCACCTCCCATAAACTTTCTCCCTCTCACCTTGAACCTGTGCCATCTCGTAATTGACACTTCTACCCTGGGAAAAAAGTCTCGGACTATCCTCCCTGTCTTTTCCTCTCATACATTTGCAGACATCTATCAGGCTTCGCCTCAGCCACTGTCTTTCCAGTGAAAACAATTCTAGTTTATCCAGCCTCGCCTCAGACCAAATCCCCCCACAACAGGCATGTCTTCAGTATAACGACAGGAAATTGTATGACACCATAGACTGCACATCAGATAACGTAACGACAATGGGAAGGGGGTGGGTAAAGTAGGACTGAGGGTGTTGTATTTGAATGCACCAAGTTTACAAAATAAAGTCAATATCTTTGTAGTGCACATTGAAATTGGTGGGTACAACTCTCAAGACCACGCAAAATATTTTTAAATTGATTCTTTGGACATGGGTGTTGCTGGGTGGCCAGCATTTTAAATTGCTCATTCGCAGTTGCCTTTGAGAAGGTTGTTGTGAGCCAGCGTATTGAATTGCTGCAGTCCATGTGCTGTGGGTTGACCCACAATGCCGTTAGGGAGGAATTTTAACACAGCAACTGTGAAGGCACTGACGATATATTTCCAAACCAAGGCGTTGAGTGGCTTGGAGGGGAGCTTGCAAGTGCTGGTGTCCCCATGTATCTGCAGCCCTCGTCCTTCTAGGCAGAAGTGGTCTTTGAATCCTGTCTAAGTATCTTGGGTGAATTGTCGCAGTGCATCTGGTCGATAGTATACACTGCTGCTACTGAGCATTGGTGATGGAGGGAGTGAATGTTTTTGGATGTGGTGCCAATCAAGTGGACTGCTTTGCTCCGGATGATGTCAAGCTTGCTGAGTGTTGTTGGAGCTGCACCCATCCAGGAAGTGTGGAATATTCGATCACACTCCTGACGTATACCTTGTAGATGGTGGATAGGTTTTGGGGAGTCAGGAGATGACTTACTCGCCACATTATTCCTCGCTCTTGACCTGCTCTTCTCACCACTGTGTTGATGTCGTGAGATGAGTTGAATTGGACAGGGAACAGAGATTAAGTCTGAAACTGAAGTCAATGGACTTCATGTTCCCAAAACTGAAATAAGGAGAGTAATACAATGAAACATAGCTGACAAATAGAATAAGTGGAAACAGAAACTTACAGGGACACCAACAATAGCAAGGATTGGATAGTAAACCCCTTGAATAACCCAGAGCACCAATTCGATGTGCATTGTTAACGGTAAGAAACCAAACCAATCTTGAGAAAGATAGAACAGACCGCCAACAAAACTCCTGTCCAGTGTTAAAACATTCCAATCCATTGTTCCCAGATTCTGATACGTTGTTGGAACATTCCAATCCATTGTTCCCAGATTCTGATCCATTGTTGGAACATTCCAACCATTGTTCCCAGATTCTGATCTCTCCTCTCCCTCCCTCTCTCTCCACAGCCGCTGAGCTCTGTTAGTGTCGGAGTTGCCGCTCCCGCTGCCTCAATGGGACAACACATTGAACGGAATCCCTTATTATTAGAAGACGGAAATCCCTCCAGGCACACTAATCGGATCCACGGAGACTCACATCAATTCCAGTCACTAAACAAACAGCTTCACTTAACCCCGTTTCATATCACAATAGAATAGAACATTTACCCAGCCTGGATAATGGTGGAGGTTCACTGAGAGCAGGACAAGTGGAAATACTGGAGACACTGCCCATAAAGTTTCAATCTTCCCAATTATTTCCAAATTAATTTTATGGGACGTGGGTATCGCTGGGTAATCTCAGCATTTATTGTCCATTCCTAGCTGCCCTTAAGAAGGTGGTGGTGAGCTCCTTTTTGAAGCACTGCAGCTGTTAGGGAGGATTTGGTCCCAGTGACAGTGAAGGAACAGCTGATATATTTCGAAGTCAGGATGGTGCGAAATTTGCCAACTGTAGTTGTGTGGCCCTTTCAGAGAGAATTTCAGACAGAGTCAGCATGGATTGATGAAGGGGAAATCATGCTTGACAAATGTTTTCAAATTCTTTGAAAATGTAACAAGTAAAGTTGGCGAGGGTTGGGGGGGGGGGGGCGAGGAGGTGGGATAGTCGATGTGGTATATTCGAACTTTCTGAAAGTGTTTCAGAAGTCCCGCATTGGAGATTATCGTGCAAGATTAAAGCACGTGGGATTGGGGGAAGTGTATTAAGATGGATATTACGAAACAAAGAGTAGGAATTACTGGGTTCTTTTTAAATTGGCAGCCCGTAACTCGTAGGGTGTCAAAGGGATCGGTGCTGGGACCCTAGCTATTCACAATATTTCTTAATGATTTGAATGAGGGAACAAAATGTAAGTTTGCAGATTATACCAAGTTGGGTGGGAGGGTGAGCTGTGACGAGGATGCAGAGATCCTTCAGAATGATCTGGACAGGTTGTGTGAGTGGGCAAATCAATGGAAGATGCAGTATAATTTGGATAAATGTCACGTTATTCATTTTGGAAGCAAAAACAAGAAGGCAGATTACTGCGTAAATGGCTCCAAATTGGGAGAATTGAGTGTGCAGCGGGACCTGGGTGTCCTTGTGCACCAGTCACTGAAGGTAAACATGCAGGTGCAGCAGGCAGTAAAGGAGGCAAATGGTGTGTGGTTGCAATTATATGGGGCCTTGGTTAGGCCAGACCTCGAGTATTGTTTGCAGTTTCGGTCTGCTTTTCTGAGAATGGATGTTCTTGCTCTCGAGGGAATGCAGCAAACGTTTAATAGGATGACCCGGGGATGGCGAGACTGATGTATGAGGAGAGATTGATGAGGTTAGGATTGTTTTCACTGGAGTCCAGACAAATGACGGGGGGATCTCACAGAGACTTATAAAATTCTAACAGGACGAGACAGGGTAGATGCACGGAGGATGTTCCTGATGGTGGGGGAGTCCAGAACCAGGGGTCACAGTCTGAGGATTCAGGGTAGACCATTTAGGACGGAGATGAGGAGACATTTCTTCACGCAAAGAGTGGTGAGCCTCTGGAATTCATTGCCAAAAAGAAGTCGTTGATGCCAAAACTGAATGTGTTCAAGAGGCGACCAGATATAGCACTTGGGGCAAATGGGTTCAAAGATTATGGGGAGAAAGCAGGATTAGGCATTTGAGTTGGACGATCAGCCATGATTGTAATTAACGGCGGAGCAGGCTCAAAGGGTCAATTAGACTCCTCCTACTCCTCTGTTCTTTGTTTCTATGTACCGATATAAGCATTTTTTCTGAAGCCTTGTTGAGCTGCCATCCATTTATTACACCGGCAACGAGGAGAAAGTAACTTTAAAAGACATTGGGTTCTCAGTGCAGAATTAAAGGGGGAAGAGACTGGAGCATCGAAAATAAGAATCAAGGTAAAAGTGTATGTTTCCTCTTGAAATGAGAACAATTCGACACTGAAGTGGAAACTGTTACCACTGTATTGAAAGTTGACATTACTTCTTTCACACTCCTGAAAGGGCAGAAGTAGGCTATTTCGCCCATCGGGTCTCCACCCCAGCAATCCGAAACAGACCCTCTCCCCATTACCAAAATTATTTATCATGCTGGTCCGACTCTCATTCAGGTGCAATTTAGCAAGACCAATCCACCTAACCTACACATATTTGGACAATAAGGGGGAATTTAGCATGGCTAATCCACCTAACCTGCACATCTTTGCAGTGTGGGAGGAAACCATAGCACCCAGAGGAGACCCATGCAGACAAGGGGAGAATTTGTAAACTCTGCACTGAAAATTGTCGAATCCCTACAAAACAGACAGAGGCCATTTGGCCCATCACCCTGCATTGACTCTCTGATAGAGCATCTCACCCAGATCCTATCCCTGTGTTTACCCCACTAATACCCTAACCTACACGTCTTGGGACACAAAGGGGCAATTTTGAATTGCCAATCCACGTAACCTACATATCTTGAGGCATTAAGAGGCAATTTAGCAAGGCCAATCAACCTAAAGTGCACATGTTGAGACACTAAGGGGCAATTAAGCAACGGCCAATCCATCTGACCTACATATCTTGAGGCAGTGAGGGGCAATTTATCATGGCCAATCCATATAACCTGCACATTTTTGGAGAGTGGGAGGAAACCGGAGAACCCAGAGGAAAACCATGGAGACACAGGGAGAACATGCAGACGCCACAGTCACCCAATGCCAGAATCACACTCAGGTCCCTGGCGCATTGAGGCAGCTGTGCTAACCATTGTGCCACCATTCCGCCCCTTTGTAATGAATGAGACAACAACTGAAGGGTTTTGGAAAGTTATTCTTTGTACAGTTCAAGGATAACAGGCATACAGATTAATCAGAAGTTTCACATCGCTTGATCTTCCTGTCACCCAGGGCAGGATTTTCCATACACGCCCACCCTCAATCATTCTGTTGACTTACAAATTTCGCTCGGCAGACCAGGAGCCAGGGAAGACAGTCTCAGGCGACCTGCTCAGTTTGAGAGGGGCAATTTGCCTGGCTAGATTGTGAGGATTCACAGAGAAGTGCGAATTTGGCCCAGCAATAGCAGAAAGGTTGAGGGACCCTTTGGTCTGCGGCAATGGCTTGAAACCAAAAGCTCTGAACGTGCAGCGCCGGATATAAACGAGTTGCAAAGCAGTCCGAACCAGGTGGGAAACAACAGCAATGAAGGGCAAAACGAATGCGGCTACTGAAACGCCTAAAACAAAGTCGTGGAGCTTCAAGGGCAGAACCTTACTTTTGGGCTGGGGGAGAACATTCCCAAGAAACGAGCCGATTGAGGAATTATCTTTGTTTCAGATGCAACAGAAAGGGTTATTTACAATCTGGAACGGAGTGAAGCTACCTGGCTAACTAAAAACAAAACCTGCAAATGGTTAATTTAACCCCATTGAAGAAACTAACTGAAGAGACTGACAAGGAACCCTAAACCAGCTGAGTAATGCACTCCTTTTAAACATTTGATTTGATTTATTATTGTCACATGTATTCGTATACAGTGAGAAATATTGTTTCTTGTGTTCTATACAGACACAACATACCGTTTATAGAGAGGAAAGGAGAGGGTGCAGAATGCAGTACGACCATAAGACATAGGAGCAGAATGAGGCCATTCAGTCCATGGAGTCTGCTCTGCCATTCAATCATGGCTGATATTTTTCTCATTACCATTCTCCTGCCTTTTCCTCATAACCCCTGATCCCCGTATTAACCAATAAGCTATCTCTGTATCAAAGACACTCAATGATGTGGCTTCCAAAGACTTCTGTGGCAAAGAGTTCCACAGGTTCACCACTCTCTGTCTGAAGAAATTTCTCCTCATCTCTGTTTTAAAGATCATCCCTTTAGTCTGAGGTTCTAGTTTTTCCTACTAGTGGAAACATCCATTCTATCCAGGCCTCGCAGTGTCCTGTAAGTTTCAATGAGACCCCCCCTCATCCTTCTAAATGTCAACGAGTACAGACGCAGAGTCGTCCATCGTTCCTCATACACAGTGTTACAGTCATAGCTAGGGTGCAGAGAAAGATTCACTTAATATGAGGTAGGTCCATTCAAATATCTGATGGATGCAGGAAAGATGATGTTCTTGAGTTGGTTGGTACGTGACCAGAGACGTTTATATCTTTTTCCTGATGTAATAATTTGGAAGAGAGTATGTGCAGGGTATGTGGGGTCCGTGACTATGCTTGCTGCCTTTTCGAGGCATTGGGAACTGTAGATAGAGTCAATTGATGGGAGGCTGTTTTGCATGATGCGCTGGGCTTCGTTCGTGATCTTTTGTAGTTTTTTTGTAGCTTTGGATAGGGCAGGAGCCATACCAAATTGTGATACAAGCAGAAAGAATGCTTTCGATGTTGCAATTGTAAAACTTGTTAAGAGTCAAAGTGGTCATTCCGAATTTCCTTAGGCCCCTGAGAAACGCCCCTGAGGCGTTGTTGGGCTTTCGTAGCAATGCTTTTCGAATGGAGGGACCAGGACACGTTGTTGGTGATCTTGACACCCATGAAGCTCCCGACCATTTCCATTCGCCGTGATACTAAATGGCAGATCTTTTAAAATTGAATTTTAGACAAGATTTACGACTATAGTCAAAGGGGAGGAGACATTTAATTTCCTTCAAAAATACCTCTGACCATTGAAATTAAATGAGGCTGGGGCTATATTATGTCCTGGAGACAGACTGTAGGCTTTATGGCAGCAAGGGTCACAGTGTCCGTCAGATCAGAAGGTGCAGTTACCCGTCTTTATAACTAAGAGGCATCGGATTTGTTAGATGGAAAATAATTGGCAGAAGCAGATTAAATTGAATTGGGTAGAGATATTACTATTATGGGATGGAGGTTTTCAGGAGCTGCTGTGTAAATGTCCCAGGCCTTCCAAAATGATCTCGGACGTATAAAGGGAGCTCAAGCTAAAATATACCTGAATTCGAATGCAACACCAACATATTTTCAGGGCTCGTCCAGTGTCCCTGTCAATTCTTTGAGCAAGTCATCTGCATTGCAAATGGCATCTGATAATAACATGTAGTAATAAGCCAAACCTCTGGGATAAACTCCTGCCTATTATTGACACATTCCACATTGTTCCTGGATTCTGAACTTCTTTCTTTATTCATTCGTGGGACATGGATTTCGCTGGCTAAGCCAGCATTTACTCCCCATCCCTAGTTGCTCTTGAAAAGATGGTGGTGAGCTGCCATCTTCAATCGCTGCAGTCCACGTGATGTGCATTGACACACAATGCCATTAGGGAGGGAATTCCAGGACTTTGATCCAACGACAGTGAAGGATCCATTGTTAACATTCCAGCCCAGTGTTCCCTAATTCTGATCTCTCCTCTCCCTCTCAGTTCGGTGCATCCCTAATTGCAAAAGAGTACAAATGGAATTTCTTTACCACAATCCTCCAGATAATCCTGGCTATATGCCGTTAACATGCTCTCGAAAGTTTGATGCCACTGCTTTCATACTCCCTGTGATGGTACACAGTTGACTAAAATTGTTTTACTGCCAAGCTATCCAGAACATCCTTGAATAGCATTGAAGTAAAATGTGATCCTTGATCCGACTGTAAATCTGTGGGTAGGCCACATCAAGTAAAACACTTAAGTTAATCCTTTACAACCACTGAACAGACTGTGCACTCATTTGCACCTCTTTAAATTCAACAATGGTTTCCATTAGCAATTCAACAAATCCCACTAGTTTATCCTGTTTTACCATGTCTGCCGTCCCAGTGCTTTTCTTAAATTACCAAAACTGCAAATTCATGTGCCCAAATTTAACAGTCAAATCATCTCAGGCCATTTTCTCCCTCTTCCACCCTCATGGCTTTCCATTTTAATCAGAGGGAAATTATTTTTAACCAACTCCAATCAGATTTCCTTTGGCCTGACCACCTGAGCATTTCTCTTGTCCTCAATTTCTATCCCTCGCAAGCTGAAACTGACGCTGGAAGCCACACTTTGATTGATGAAATAACTCATATTTATCTGCCATTTCAGCTGCTAACCTCACAGTTTTAATCCTCTCCTCTTCCAGATGCGTTCTCAGTCCGTCAGAAAGTGAATTTCTAAACTCCTCCAAACTAATCGTTTATCTAAGAGCTGGTCTGGTCTATTCTAAAGGCCTTTATCCACCTGTCAAAATTACTTTGTTTGACCCTTTCAACATCTATGCAAGATTGACCAATTTCCTTCCTCAGATTTCTAAACTGTTGTCAGTAGGCATCTGGTGCCAGTTCATAGGCACTTAAGATGGCATTTTTCATCTCATTGTAATCCCCAGATACATCCGCTAATTGTGAGGCAAAAACTTCACTATATCTACCAACTTCATTTGAAGCAACAACAACAACATGGTGTGTGGCCATTTTATTTGCTACTTTCTCAAATGAAACAAAAAAGGCTTCGACATCCTTCTCAACAGAAGTTGACAACGCTTGAACATATTTGAACAGATCCCCACTAGGCCTATGAATATGATAGGTTTGCTCTTCCTCACTGTCCTTATCATTGTTCCCAAATTTTACCTGTGTCTCCGCCATTTTAATTAGACGTTCACTTTTCAGTTGCAGTTTCCAAAGTTCTAGTTCTCTCTCTTGTTCCCTTTCCCCGCTCTCTTTTGCTTCATGTTCTGCCAAGCCTATTGATTCTCTTTACTTTTCCTTTGATATTCAAGCTTTTTCATTTGTAATTGAAGTGCAGGCATTTCCAATGATTCCTACTGTGTTTTTGGCCTTCCTGAATGCTAAGCTATCACTGTAATTCTCTCTTCCATCCTTGCCCCTTTTGGTAAATACAACCACAGTTCATTTTTCAATTCCAAAAGCTTTGAAGTAAGAAACTTTTGTAACCCATACCCAGTAACTTCTCCCACACCCGGGAAATCGTTAGACACTGAAGTAGCCATTATTGTACCAGGATCTCCCTCTTTAACCAACTGGATGCAACAGCTGAAAAGAAAACAGAAATGCTCAACACTCACTGTCTTTGAGTCCGATCATCCAAAACTGATCTAAGGAGTTGTAGATTCTAATACTGCAAGAGCCCCCGATTGTTTGGGGGCCAAATCAGAAACTCTGAGGCATATTGAGAAGTTAGCATAAAGCGTAATGCTCTTGGTATGATTGGACTGACCCACCAGGAGGTTTTTTATTGTAGCAAACTTTGTTTAACAACACAGATAAAATATAATAATAATGATGGCATAACGTTCACCAATTAAAATACTTAAAATGGCATAATTCTTCAGAGGAAGCTATTTGTATCGTTCCAATGTAAGCAATAACTGCCCCGACATACATTGCTCTTCAGTTAGCACAAATAAATCAGCTCATGGGAACGCTAGATTTGCAGCCTTCTAACCGCTCTCGATACACACAGAAAGACACCTGTCCTTTGGCCCTAAATATCAATCTCCAGAGGATGAGAACCCAGTGGTAGATCCCAGTCTCCAAATCCAGAAAGGGAAAGATACACAGAGAAAGCTATCTCTCTGTTAAGACCCTCTGAATAAGCGTAATCATGTCACTTGGTCTTTCCTTTCAATCAATCTAATAAAACCCTACTTTGAAAACCCCAAGGGGAAAAATGTGTGACACATATAATTTTTAGTGCATAAAATGCTGCTGCAGATTCTTTTTTGCAGGATTCCAAAACGGATAAGTATATATGATGCTTATGTTAAGCTGGGTTAAACATTTATGTTTACTTAGGTTTCCCCAACCTTTCAGAGTTAAGTTTTATTTTGGTTGATTAAACGACCCAAATTATTTGCTAATTGGTGGAGCTAAGCTTGCAGGGAAAACGTAGTTTCTCTTTCGCATTTAAAAGATAGTTACTGGCTGGTTTAGAAAGAAGCAAAATGTCTCTCTCTGTCTCATTCTCGAGGAGGTGTCTGAGTGGATCAGGACAGGCAGCCTAAGTACAAACAAATAAGCCTCTGTTTTGCTAACTGTTTTCGATTTGATGGTTAAGACTGAAGGAGTACTATTGCTTGAATTTGAACTCATTAGGATATGGCAGCAGTTGTGAATTGTATCTTGCCGTCCTTAAGTATTGTTCAATTCATCAATATTAAGCTAATCCATTTGCTTTAGTTAAACTCTGTTTGTAAATAAAGTTTGTTTTGAGAGCAGCTTCCTCGTGTGTCAGTAGAATCTCGCCTGGAGCGCAACATTCTCTCCTCACATTAATGCAAAACCTAATGCCAAAATGCAACTTAAAATAGCAAATTGTTGAGGTCTAGTATGACTTCATAATCATAGAATTATAGAAATCCTACAGTGCAGAAGGAGGCCATTTGGCCCATCGAGTCTGCACCGACCACAATCCCACCTAGGCCCTACCACCATATCCCTACACATTTGCCCACTAATCCCTCTAACCTACGCATCTCAGGACACTGAGGGGCAATTTTAGCATGGCCAATCAACCTTACCCGCACATCTTTGGACTGTGGGAGGAAACCTGAGCACCCAGAGGAAACCCACATATAATGTACTGTTATAAACCAGGCCATAAACTCCAAAGTGTTTTATGAAGTCCGATTGGCTCAGAAGATGTGCAATTTGAATTTGGCTTGGATAAGCATGAGATGTTTCACTTCAGGGATGATTCAAATGACACACGAAGGAGATTTTATCAAACAAAGCTTATTTAAGAATACAGCTAAAAATATAGCGATAGCTTTTACCAAGTACAAAGAAGAAAGAAAACATGATATTGTATGACCATTAACAACAATATGAAATGTTCCAACCAAACATACGTCTTTCAACCGCTCCAAACATATCACTGCTAGAAATTTAGCACAGGGAACAAGAATGCTCACGTGATGCTGGAACTCAGTCGTTTGGTTGGAGAATTGAAACTCAGACTTCCAGCCTTGTAATTTTCGTGAGACCTCGAGGTGGAGATGATGCCACTGCTGCCTCGAGATTCTCCCAGTTTCAAGAGACAGAGACACACTCGTTACGAGCTGGCAACCGCCAAATGCAAAATTTAGACACGAGGAAGGCAAGAAGACATGCTTCCTGCTGGTCAGCAGAACTTACAATAGCAAGGAGTGAGAGAAAGAAAACCTGCCTCCAGCCTGAAGTATCAACACTTCGAAACTAAAAACAGCAGCTAACAACCAAAACTGAAAGCAAGAACGCTCGTCAGCTAAACTGTAAATCCTCCTTCCTCAAATAATTCAGGGTCATAAAAAATCCTGGATACTTCTGGAGGCAAAACCCCATTTAAAGCATTAAAACAGCAATGAAGTGTCTTCTAAGCAGACAGCTCAGGCCTGCTATAACTGCAGAGAACATGGTTATAAATGCCTTTCTTAAAGGCACACTAGCATCACAATATCTTGGGGTCTGAAGTATATAGAACTCGTGCCTGATGGCTCCAGACAGAAATTTAGAAATGTAAGGAAGAAACAATGTCAAACATGTAGAGAGTTTAAAATTTTAACGTTTGCTTCAAGTTCATTTATTCGTATCATAAGTAGGTTCACATTACCACTGCAATGAAGTTAATGTGAGAATCCCCTGGTCCCCACACTCCGGCGTCTGTTCGGGTAACACTGACGGAGAATTTAGCAAGGCCAATGCGCCTAACAAGCACATCTTTCACTCAGTGGGAGGAAACCGGAGCACTGAGAGGAAACCCACACGACACAGGCAGAACGTGCAGACTCCACACAGATAGTGACCCAAGCCGAGAATTGATCCCACATCCATGCTGCTGTGCCGCTGTGCAAGCCTTGGCTGGACCAGTGGGTGGGGCAAGAAATCTACCCTCCCTGCATAATGGACAGGGACACATTTTGCCATCATGCCACCCTGAAAGAATCAAACAAAGCAACATTGACAGATGGAGAAGAACATTGAAAATAAACCAGATGTTGATACTCCTTGGGAAACGAATATTATGGAAGAATTTAAACGTTAACTTCCCGAAGTAGTGAGGACTCATGTGGAAGCACGGACAGTTAAAATTGCGGGGTTAGCAGCAGGAATGGCAGTTGATATTAAATTGGTTCAAAAATCAAGTTTCGTTTATTGACATCAATTTCAATTTGTGAGGGATATAATCTGGAGAAAAGAGAAATCCACAGGTGGTGAAAGAAAAGGGGAACACATAGGAGATAGTAATGCTAGCTTGCCTCAGGCTAAAATGGAAAGATATGAGGGTGGAAGAGAAATAAGAAATGTCAGCTATTTTCATTGCAATAATGTTGGATACACGTGCTTGCAGTGTTAATGGCTTGAGAAAAGCACTGTGAAGACAAACATGGTAAAACAAGATAAGGCAGTGAGGTTTGTGAAAGTAGCAAAGAAAACCATAGTGGAACTAAAGAGGTGCAAAATCATGTCCAGCCTTTAGGTTGATCAGCAAATGCGAGGTCCCATATACTTTATTGATGTAGGTAAGGTATTCTCATGTAACTCCAGGGGCAGTAGGCAGGGAACATAGGAATAAGGAGTGAGATAGGTAATTCAACTCACCAAGCCCATTCCACCATTCTATATGAACATGGCTGATCTCCATCTCACGCTCACTCCCCTTCCCTGCCTTTTCCCCAGAGCTCTTTAACCCGCTTTTGATCACATATTTATCTATCTCTTTCTTGAATCTATTAATTGACTCTACATCCACTGTACTTTGGGGCAGTGAGTTCAATAGATTCACAGAGGTAGCTGCTCCTTATCGCTGTCTTAAACCTCCCCGCTCGTACTCCACAACTGTGACTTATTGTCCTAGACTGATCGAGAAGGGGGAACATTTTGTTGACATTTACTTTTTCCAATCCCATTGAGAATTTAATACACCTCAATCAAATCCCCCCTCCATTCTTGTGTACTCCCGCATGTACCACCCAAGTTTTCAACCGCCCCTCATACAAAAGCCCCTTCAAACCTGGCAACAAGGATTTATTCACATTGGAACAAGTCAATATTTAATGGTCAGAGTTGAGAAGTTGTGTAGTTTGGAAGGAATATTGCCAGAAAGGTGGGAAGATGTGGTAGTGGATACAGGCACATTAGCAACATTTAAGAGGCATCTGGACGTGTACAAGAATGGGGAGGGAACAGAGGGATGTGGTCTGGGTAAAGGCAGAAGGTTTTTTTGAGCTTCGAAAGGGCATCATGATTGGCAGGGGCTTGGAGGGACAAAGGGCCTGTTCCTGTGCTGTACTTTTCTTTGTTCTTTGTTATTTTGTGCCAAGTTACAGTTTACAACATGAGGAGAAATCAAAGAGTAACGATGAGGAGGTTGAGATTCCGTTATCTGGAAGTGTCTTTGACTCTGTGTTCAATAAAGATCAAGAACAGGTGGAGGACAAAGTCCTGGAAAGTTGTCAGAATTACAACCGAAAGATATCGGGTTAAAGCAATTGTATCGGAGAACATATACTGAAGAATGCATGGGCGCTCTCCCCCTTGGGCAGTGCCAGGGGCCATAGGCTGGCTTTGCCAGGGTGCGCATGCCAATAGGCACAATCACTCAGGAGCTTGAACCCCTGAGGGGGCCACAATTAAACCCCCCTTCACTTCAGTCGGGTCAGGCCTCTGGCTCTCCAAAAGTGGGGAGTGAAACACCCTGGCGAAGTGGGTGATGCTAGCGGGCCCAGAGAATTCAGTCCCGGACCCACTAGTACTACTTAAATTATATGTGAAATACTATTTAGTTTCAGGCCCCGACTCCCAGCCGATTTCTGATGCGGCAGGAAACTCTGACCTGGGAGACGCAAGCGCGGTAAGAATGCTCGCGGGGTTCCCCCACCCCCGATTCTCCCGCCTGGCTGTACTAAAATATTTACTCCCACCCCCGATGCTCCCGCCTGGCTGTACTAAAAGATTTCCACCCACCCCCACCTCCGATTCTCCCGCCTGGCTGTACTAAAACATTTGCTTCCACCCCAACCCCCGAATCTCCTGGCTGGCTGTACTAAAAGATTTGTGCAGCGTGATGGGAGGTTCCATCCAACCACCTCCCCCCTCCCCCGCCACCACCGCCCCCCCCCCCCCCCCCCCGCCTCACGCCCCGCCACACCCCACCTCCCCACCGCAGGATCTGGCCAGATTTGACTGGGAACAATTCTTTATGAGTAAGTCTACAGCAGAGCAGTTGGGATGGGCGTGGGGAGGGGGGTAGAGCAGGCATTCAAATATTCATTAGTCAAGGTAAACGGGAGTTTGAACAAAAACGAATTGATTCTATGTTAGAATTGCCTCGTCTGAAGGATGTTGGTGCAGTTCAATCTTTCTGTGGTTTTGTGGGATACTGAAGAAATCATGTTGATGGGTTTACAAATGAAGCTGCTCCATTTTCAGACCTTCTGAGCGAAAATGATCCATGGCTGTGGACTGAAGAGCACACACAGGCAGTATCTGATTTAACACGTGCTTTGGCTTCAGTGCCAGCATTATTGGTGCCACATCCTGATCTCCCGTTTGCATTGATGTGGCAACAACCAAGTTCACTCTCAGCTGTTATTTACAGGAGAGACAGCAGACTGGGACCTGTGGCTCACGCACTCGACTCATTACTCAAAGAACAAAGAAAAGTACAGCAGAGGAACAAATACTTTGACTTTACTCCTCCGAATGCAGCAATGTGAAGATGGACATTTATGGGTGAATCCGAATGTGATGTTTATGTTTGGGTGTCTGTACATGTTTAAATGTGAGTTTGTTATACAATGGCATAATCAAACTCATTGTGCTATGTTACGCTTTATAAGAGGTTTAATTATGTAACAGCGTGAATCATCTGTTAGTGACACCTCTGTGCAAATTAGAACATGTCGGCCCTTTACATCCCGAGATGCGATTTGCCAAATCAACAGTGTTAACCGTGGATGTTGCTGCACTATAAACAGTTGCTCAAACATGAGAATTCTAATTCCAATATAAATTCCTGATATCTATGATCAAAGTGTTTACAAGGGGGTTCATTATGCAGATTTGGATCATGTTAAAAATCTAGTATATTGGACAGTTAAACCCACCCCTTCAGTACCCTCCTTGGCACATGGTACATCTGAATCTGAATTTGCCTCGACTCCCTCATCTCCACCAATTAAATATTTGTGTTTGTGAATGCTCTTGCACCTCCAAATGGTTTAGTTATAATAAATACAAACAAGATACTGTATGATAATGTTTGTTATGAATTGGTACCAGTTGTGTTAGATTTCGCTCAAATTAATTTACCTGATTGGTGTCCCTTTCAACTTAGAGAATTATATTTTCTTTTGACACAGAGGTTGTGAAGTCAAGAAGTAACAAAGATGGTGCAAGAATGGTTTGGTGATTCCAAAGGCCGCGAGAGCAGGGACTTAATTAATGTTTCAGCAACTGTTTATACTGCAGCAACGTCCGCGGTTAACAATGTTGATTTGGCAAATCTAGAACTTAAACTTCAAACATTAACCCAGCAGGTTAAGCCAGTAACGGCTGAGGTAAATAACAATAATCAAAATGCTGCTTCAGGATCATTGTTCCGATAACTTGCGAATCAATATGTGGTGACTGCATTAGAAAGACATGCTAAAATCATTCATCAAATTATTAAAGACAAGGCAATTAGTGATGGGAAACAGCACAATAGAACCTTGTGTCGTGTCTATGGGAACTGGATGTTAGAACAACTTAGAGAGAATTCAGAACAAGCTAATCAGGGAAGATAACTCCCTGGATTAGTAATGTATAATTAGATTACCTAAATTGTGGACAAAGACATCCTAATATGTCCTGATGTCAGTTTGGATGATTGACCAAGGTTTGGTTTGAGAATAACTTTGGTGGAGTTTTCCATAAGCCTTTAGGATTAATAGTACGGATTCCAATGGGTGCAGTGGGATGGAAAGTACCAGAGGTTCAGAACATTGGTATAATTATGGATGGTATATGGTTCAGGTATGATACGTTCGACCTCATGTTGTAGGAAGAGAGGGGAATTTGGTGGTACTGCTTTAAGCGGATGCCAACAATCAGGAAATATGTATAATTGTTTGCCCAGATGCCAATATATTCAAACGAACAAGCTTCTTGTGGGTTTAAAGTTGATGAAAATCTAAATTGGATGATGGAAGTTAGGCATCTAGATAGAGACATCACTAAAGCAGCTTATAAAGGAAAGGGTGGATCTTGAAGGACCATTCCCATTGAACCATTATCAGTTTGGAGCTCTAATTTATAATATCACCCACACTCCACATAAACCAACAAGAACAGGCCAGATTGAATTGGCTCAAATGTAGCATAGACAAGGGTGGATAATTACTAATGGATGAACTTCAAGGCACTTTAGATGAGGATTTTGAGCAACGTAACAGTGAACAATCTAACACTGCTATCAGCCTAACAGCTCACAATTTGGAGCACAGTGCAGCATGTTTAGCTGCTGCTTATCACATGTACATTGAACTGAAACAAAGTGCGAGAGTATTGATGAGAATATGGAGGAAGAGGGTTGGTGGGATGGTTGCTGGAACCAGGGTTCCAATTTAGAAATCCATCCCAGGGTTCTTGTGACATTTTCTCTATTTAATTTCTGACCTTCATTCATAAACTCCGCCTTCCCGCCACTGGGAAATACCCGGCTGGACACTGGGAAGCGGCAGTGTGCCTGCGCGCAGTGGGAAGCGGGTCGCTCGCTCGAGGCGTGGAGTCCGCGCAGGCGTACTTGGAGCTGCGGCTGCTGGTTTCCCGCTCGCCTTTTGATCAAACTGCGATGACGTTCGGTGGGCGGAGAGTGACGTCAAGACCACCTCAGCCGCGCGCAGAAAGCGTTCAACGGTCAGGCCACCTGAAGGCGTGTTGATTCTCGCGTCACTGAGTGGGTGGGACCGAATTGCATCCTCACTTTCCATTGGTGCATTCCGCTGTCCGTCAGGTGAAGACAGCCAATAGGGAGTCGCTCCAGCAGAATGATTGACAGCCAATCTGGGTCCACCCTCCCGGGTAGATTGTGATGAAGCAGCAACTTGCTGTGGATTCGCTGCCATTGGGGACATTCCCAGCCAGCAAGAGGCGGCAAGGGCGGCGCCTTCCGTCCCAAAGAGCAGCATTCACACCATCCCGCTTTCTCTTCCATTTGGGCAGCACCAAAACAGCTTCTTCTTATTTAATTTATTGGCAGCTCCCTCCGCCGCCCCCCTCCCCCCCCCCCCCCGCCCCCCCGGTGCGCTTGATGCTCCTGGTCCAGCACCTTTCCTCTTAATGATGGGGGAATGAGGCTCTCAGAGCCCGGACCAAATATCCAACAATACCCACAGCTCTCAGCTTCCCCCATCTCCAATAAGAGAACCCTCTATCTCAATTTGAAGTGAACCTTATCTCAATTTGGTTTGCCCATTATCCTGATTTAGAGTGCCCCATCCCAATTTGAAGCATCCCTTATCTCGAATAAGAGAGCCTTCTATCTCCACTTAGATTTGGAGCAGTGACTATTTCAGTTATGAGTGCTTGCATCTCAACTAGGAGTGACCTCTATCCATTCGGAGTGCTCGGGTCCATTAGGAATTGTCCGCTGTCAATAAGGACTGATTTGTGTTAGTTCATGTCAATGAGGTTTACCCCACTCAATTTGGAGTGGCCCCTATCTCGATTTGGAGTGGCCTCTATCTCGATTTAGAGTGGCCCCTATCTCGATTTGGAGTGTCCCCTATCTCGTTTTGGAGTGGCCCCTATCTCGATTTGGATTGCCCATTATCCTGATTTAAAATGTCCCTGTGTCAATTTGGGGAATCTGCTATCTTGAATAAGCGAGCCTTCTGTGTCAATTAGGAGTGCCCCGTATTTAGATTTGGAGCAGCAAATAATTATGAGTGCCCACATCTCAACTATGTGTGCCCGGGTCAATTAGGAGTGACCCCTGTCAATTTTGAGTGCCCCTGCCCATTTTGAGTGCCCCCAGACAATTAGGAGTACCAGTCTGTATTATGAGTGCCCCCTGGCATTTCTGACTGCTCAGGTTAATTAGGAGTGCTCCCTGTGAATTACGAGTGCAGCTGTCGATTGGGAGTGCCCCCATCTCGATTTGGAGGGCCCCATATCTTGATTTGGAGTGCCCCCTATCTCAATTATGAGTGCCTCCTATTTCGATTTGGAGTGCCATCCATCTCGATTTGGAGTGTCCACTGTCTCGATGACAAGTGCACCCCACGTCTATTCGGAGTGCCCCAATGTCTAGTAGGAGTGCCCCCTGTCAATTAGGGGTGGCCCCGTCAATCAGGAATGCCTGGCTGAATGAGGTGCGATTACCCTGTCAATTAAACGTGTATCGCTCAGCTTCAATTATGTGCCAGTGTCAACTCTGAGTGCACCCGATCAATTATGAGTTCCATCTGTCAATTCTCAGTGCCCCCTATCTCAATTTGGAGCGCCCCCTCCCCCACCCACCAATAACCCCCCCCCCCCCCCCCCCCGCCCCACCCCCATATCGACTGCGCCTTATCTCGACTTGGAGACCCCTATCTCGGTTTGGAGGGCCCCTATTTAGATTTGGAGCAGCGCATATTTCAGTTACGAGTCACATCAATTAGGAGTGCCCCCTGTCAATTCGAAGCGCCCCTGTCAATTAGGACTGCACCCTGTCAATTTGGAGTGTCCCCTGTAAATTAGGACTGCCCACTGTCAATTAGGAGTGCCGCCTGTCAATTAGGAGCGCCCCCAGCCAATCAGGAGCGCCCGGGCCAATTAGGAGTGCCCCTTCAATTAGGAGTGCCCCCTGTCAAGTAGGAGTATGTCACTGTGTGCGTGTCAGTGTGTATCACTGTGTGTGTGTTGTTCAGTGTGTATCACTGTGTGTGTGGGTCAGTGTGCATCACTGTGTGTGTGTGTGTGTGTGTGTATGTGTGTGTGTGAGTGTGCATCACTGTGTGTGTGGGTCATTGTGTGTCACTGTGTGTATGAGTCCGTGTGTATCACTGTGTGTGTGTGTGTGTGTGTGTGTGTGTGTGTGTCAGTGTGTGTCACTGCGTATGTGTGTGTGTCAGTGTGTGTCACTGTGTGTGTGTGGGTCAGTGTGTATCACTGTATGTTTGAGAAGCACTGTGCGTCATTGTGTGTGTGTGTGTATGTGGAGCAGAATGGATGAGTGTCAATTCGTGTGCATGTCAGTGTGTATCCATCAGCGTGTATCTGTGTGCGTCTGTCCATCAGTGTGTATATCAGTGTGTATCTATGTATTTGTGCATCAGTGTGGGTCTCAGTTGTGTGTGTGTGTGTGTGTGTGTGTATCTTTGTTTCTGTGTGTGTGAGTCTCTACATATATAATCTGTATCAGTGTGCACGTGCTGTCCCTGATCTGGAGATTTCCCAGTATTCTGGGGGATTAATCACCCTCTTGAAGCTGAGCGATACACTTTGAAAAAAATGGCAGTATCTGTAAGGTGCTTTGAGATTTAACAAAGGATCAACTGGACTCGAAACGTCAGCTCTTTCCTCTCCTGACAGATGCTGCCAGACATGCTGAGATTTTCCAGCGTTTCCTCTTTTGGTTTCAGATTCCAGCAACCGCAGTAATTTTCTTTTATCCTTTTTAAAAAACATAATCCATCACTGCATAGAGATATCACGGACATTGATACACACAAAGTGAGAGAGACAGAGAGAGATACAGAGTAAGAGAGGCAGAAATTCAACACCACTCCCTCCTTGGAATGAAAGTGACGAAAGGCTGAACTTCTAAAACTGAATTGTAAAAGCGACTGTGCATTCTATTTAATAATTAGGTCCACAGCGATGTCTCTCCCCTGTTATTTTGGGTACAGAACGAACTGATAGATCATTTCATATTACAAACTTAATTTTCTGTTTGTCATCCACCAAAGGGTTAACATACTTGTGATGAATTGCAAAGCTTGGCTATTTCAACCGTAGGTCTTCAAACTCTAGCCCCCACCGCGTTCGCGGTAATACAGAAACAAAAACACACGAGTGTGGCCTGTGGAACAGACCTCAGGTCATGATCCTCCTCTGGAGAAAAGCTCTGTTCCAAGGTTACCGAGTCACATTTCAGTCTTCAAAATTCAAATTCCTGGGGAGACGAAGTAGAGAACAATAATTAATTCAATACAAGAAAACGTTTAACTCAAACACCCAGCTCATCACCAATGTGGGGAATCACACAGACCCAGCTCATCGCCAACGGGAGGAATGCCATGGACTCAGCTCATCGCCAATGGGGGGAATTGCAAAGAGCCAGCTCATCACCAATGGGGGGAAATACCACAGACTCAGCTCATGGCAATCGGGGGAATCACACAGACGCTGCTCGTCGGCAATGGGCTGGTCAGCGATCGAGCTGTCTGGCAAACTGCAGGCTGACAGATCGGGGCCACTGCACATGCGCAGAGTTCTGGAAATGTCAGACTCCGGCCTGAATAGGCCCCGCTCCCCGATCTTTGAATGGTATTCACGATTGTGGCCTCTGCGTTACACAGATTGTGGGAGATTAGAGTCTGAAGTCGCACTGAAAAAAAAAACCCACCGTAATTTACACCAGTTTTCCAGCCAGTTCAGCACTTAGAATTTTGATGGGGGAATCGCCCCCTGGGAGTTGTATCAGCTAGATAGTCAACATCTTTTCCCAAAGGTAGGGTAGTGTAAAACAAGAGGTACAGGTTTAAGTTGAGAGGGGAGAGATACAGATGGATCCAGTGGGGCACATTTTACACTCAGAAGTTGATGAGTGTATGGAACAAGCTGTCAGTGGCAATAGCAACGGTGGGTACAATGTTGCCTTTTAAAATGCATTTAGCGAGTTACATGGGTAAGATGGGTACAGAGGGATATGGGCCAAATGCGGACAATTGGGACTAGCTTCTTGGTTAAAAAAAGAGTGGCAAGTTGGGCCGAAGGGCCTGTTGCCATGGTGGAAACGGCAATGACTCTATGACTAACTTTCGTAGAAACGCAGAATGAAATGTCTCATTATTGAGCAGCACAGCTACCACTGTTTACAAATCGTGCTATTTATATGTAATTTATCAAAGAACATTTATAACTTAATTCCATGTCTTTACAGCACCTTCTTCAGACCCTCACCACAGAGGTAATGTTTATCATTCGATATTTTATTATTTTGAATCATGTAAATGCAAAGGAGCAGAATTTTAAACAGAAGATCCTTCTTTGTGAATGTCGCCAATAGGTCGCTTTGTCACAGGTCAAACAATGAGGGTGGATTGACTTGATTTATTATTGTCACACTCTATTAGTATACAGTGAAAAGTATTGTTTCTTGCACGCTTTACAGAAAAAGCATCCCGTTCATTGAGAAGGAAAGGAGGGGATGCAGAATGTAATGTTAGAGTCATAGCTCGGGTGGAGAGTAAGATCAGTTTAATATGAGGTAGGTCCATTCAAAAGTCTGATGGCAGCAGCGAAGAAGCTGTTCTTGAGTCGGTTGGTGCGTGTCCTCAGACATTTGTATCTTTTTCCAAATGGAAAAAGGTGAAAGAGAGAATGTCCGGGATACGTGGGGTCCTTAATTATGCTGGCTGCTTTAATGAGGCAGCGGGAAGTGTTCACAGAGTCAATGGATGGGAGGCTGGTTTGTGTGATGGATTGGGCTTTGTTCATGACCCTTCATTCCGGGGGATTAGCGGGGTAAATATGTGGGGTTGCGGGGAAAGGGCCTGGGTGGGGTTGCCGTTAGTGTAGGTTCGGTGGACTGAACGGCCTCCTTCTGCACTGTGGGGATCCTATGAGTCGATGATTGTATGATTTTGAATAAATGGATCAACACTGGGTAATAATTATAAATCATGAAACATTCTTGCTGAAAGAAATGTCCAGATTGATGGTAATAATCATGTGAGTGCCCTGAATAAATCAACTATTGAGACAAATGATGGTTTCAAAGTGATTATTTTCAAATAATATTAAAGCAATCTGTGTCATTCACAGCAGAAGGCTCACAATTGAATTATGGCAAATATTTATTTTTTTGGCATAAACATCCAGGGACACAGAACAACTTGTTGATTCTTTTAGATCGAGGTTTCAGATCCAGTGCCGCGCAGTTAGAAAATAATCTTTGTCATCCTCCCCTGATTCACTGCTTGTGAATGAATGAGAGAAATATCCAAGAAAGGTTCAATTACCACCAGTTTAAAATTTATTTATTAGTGTCACAAGTAGCGTGTGCGGCACGATGACTCAGTGGTTAGCATTGCTGCTTCACAACTCGAGGGACCTGGGTTAGATTCCAGCCTCGGGTCACTGTCTGTGGGATTTTGTACCTTCTCCCCGTTCCGGCGTGGGTTTCGTCCGGGTGCTCCGGTTTCCTCCCACACTCCAAAGATGTGCACGTTAGAAGGATTGCCCAAGCTAACTGGCCCCTTCGTGTCAAGGCTCCAGCAGGAAGACTACAAGGTTTTCAGAGATCAAGTCTGGGTGGGAGTGTTGTCAGTACAGGCTCAATGGGCTGAATGGCCTCCTCCTGCACTGCAGGGATTCTATGAATATGTGATTAATTCAGCACTCAAATTAAAACTCCAGTGCTTGAGATAAGAGTCACTAACGACATTTATAGCAAATTCAAGTTTATTTATCAGTGTCACATGCAGGCTAAATTAACACTGCAATGAAGTTGCTGTGAGAATCCCCTAGCCTCCACATTCCTGTGCCTGTTCAGATACACTGAAGGAGAATTTAGCATGGCCAATGCACACTAACCAAATCGTCTTTCGGACTGTGGGAGGAAGTTGCTTGATGAAGTTGCTGAAATCGGATCAACGATCAATATTCAAAAAATATGAGGAAGTAACATTGAAAAGGGAATATATTCAGGCGTCTGCGAAAGAAAAGGGGGAGAAGATTTATGAGATAGTTCTTACAAAGAACGAGCATCAATAGATTGGGTCGCATTGTCTGCCATTTCCAATGTCGTTCACACTCAAAGGATGTCACTTCAACACAAATAAAATAGTTCAGGTTTCCCGCCTCCTGGCATTTCCTTTTTTGCAAGTGTTAGAGCAAAATGATAACTAATCTGAAATCAAACAACTATGATTAGAAAAGGTGCACGTGTTGTAAGAGACGCGCCAGTTAATGGATCACAAATTTAAAGATGCATTGTAAAATGCAATGAATGTTATTTAATTCGATGTGGACAGATAACATGTATGTTTGTTCACACGTTCTGCGGCTGGAAATGGTAAAATCTTGGAATTATATTCCTTTCATTGTGTTTGCTCTTTTACCTGAATGGAATAAAGACAAAAATATTAACAATGTATAAATACAAATCACTTTGCAGTTCCTTTTTTTGATTTAGAGTTTAAAGTTTATTTATTAGTGCCACAAGCAGGCTTACATTAACACTGCAATGAGGTCACTGTGACAATTCCGTCCTCACAACACTCCGACGCCTGTTCGGGTTACAGTGAGGGAAAATTTAGCCTGGCCAATGCACCTAACCAACACAACTTTCAGAATTTAGTTTGATTTATTACTGTCACATGTATTAGTATGCATGAAAATTATTGTTTCTTACACACTATACAGACAAGGCATACCGTTCATAGAGAAGGAAAGGAGAGGTTGCAGAATGTCGTGTTACTGTCATAGCTAGGGTGGAGAGAAATATCAGCTTAGTGCGAGGGAGGTCCATTCTGATGCCGCAGGGAAGAAGCTGTTCTGCAGTCGGTGAGTGCGTGCCCTCAGACGTTTGTCTCTTTTTCCTGATGGAAGAAGGTGGAAGAGAGAATGTCTGGGCTATGTGGGGTCCTTGATTATGCTGGCTGCATTTCCCGAGGCAGCGAGAAGTGTAGACAGAGTCAATGGATGGGAGGCTGGATTGAGTGATGGACTGGGCTTCATTCATAACTCTTTGTAGTTCTTGCGGTCTTGGGCAGAGCAGGAGCCATACCAAGCTGTGATACAACCAGAAAGAATGCTTTCTATGCTGCATCTGTAAAAGCTGGTGAGAGTTGGATCTGAAACTTCCTTCGCCTCCTGATGGGCTTTGTTAAGTGTAGCATAAGCATCGAGGGGCCAGGGTAGGTAGTTGTTGATTGGGACACCTGGAAACCTGCATCTCTCGACGCTTTCTATTTCGTTCCCGTTGATGTAGACAGGGGCATGTTCTCCTTTACACTTCCTGAAGTCGATGATGATCTCCTTCATTTTGTTGACATGGATGGAGAGATTATTTTTGCCGCACCAGTTCACCAGATTCTCGATCTCATTCCTGAGCTCTGTCTCGTCATTATTTGAGATCCGACCCCACTACGGTGGTATCGTCAGCAAACGTGAAAATGGAATTGGAGGGGAATTTGGCCGCACAGTCAGAGGTGTACAAGGAGTATCGTCGGGGGCTGAGAACACAGCCTTGTGGGGCACCGGTGTTGAGGATGATCGTGGAGGAGGTTTTGTTGCCTATCCTTACTGATTGTGGTCTGTGCGGTAGGAAGTTCAGTATCCAGTCGCAGAGGGAGTTGCCAAGGCCCATGCCACGGAGTTTGGAGAAGAGTTTCGTGGGAATAATAGCGTTGAAGGCTGAGCTGTAGTCAATAAATAGGAGTCTGACAAGGTGTCCTTGTTATCTCGCTGATCCAGGGTTGAGTGTAGGGCCAGGGAGATGGCGCCTTCTGTAGACTTGTTGCAGCGAGAGGCAAACTGTAATGGATCCAAGCAGTTCGGGAGCATGGAATTGATTCGTGCCCCGACTAACCTTTCAAAGCACTTCATAATGATGGATGTCAGAGCCACCGGCCGAGAGACATGAAGGAAAAGACACATTGAGAAAGATTCTACCCAGAGCGAGGAGCAGATACAAAAGTGAAATTGAATTCAAATTGTAGCTTTTAGAGAGAGAAAATTGGTCTCTCGATTAGCTGCACAGATGCGGTGGGTCAATCCCTGTGTTGTCCATGCTATTATGCGATTATGCATCTGCTGAATGGGGAAATGTGGGCTTCCATTCTCCCATCGCGACCAACAGCTTTTCTGGATGGTTCGGTCAGGAGAATCGCGTCGTCGGCCTTTTTCCGAAGTTTGCGCATGTACCAGGAACGCATCCGTGTCTCCCAGAGCCGGAGAACAGTCGGAGTCCAGACCTCGCTGGGATGACAGGTAAGTCATTTCAATCTTTTTAGGTGTATTTTAAATATGTTTTGCATTATGCCGGGCCCGATAGTATCTCCCACCCCCACAGGAGCAAAGCATTCCGGCATTTTTCCGACTGGCTTCCCACGTTCGGATAACTATCGGGAGAACCTGCTGGAGTGAATGGGGCAATCGGGGTCCAGCCCAGGTGTCAGGCACCGGGGTGGGGGGGTGGGGGGGCTGGTGTCCCCTGGGCATGGGCACCCTGGCAGTGCCGGCCTGTCCCCCCTTGTACTGTTCAAGGGGAAAAGTGTCCAGGCCCAGGGCGCGCCTTGGCACTGCCCACCGTGCATGAGGCATGTCCAAGGGGGCGGGGGCCTATTGTGGGCACGGCCTCGGGGCGATCGGTAGGGGTGGGGGTCCCGCTGCCTCTCTGCATGGGGGACCTTGTGGACTGCAGGGATACCAGCAATGGTCAGCCGGGGGGACGGAGGGGTCTGCCCCCCGGGAGGGGTCTAAACCTAGTGGGGGGTTATCGGAGGGGGGGGGGTGGTGTCTGGCAGGGTGAGTGGGTTGATGGGATCGACACTGCTGGGGGGAGGGAGTGGTGCGCTGGACATCGGGACGCTCCAGGATGGGTGGGGGTCAGGGCTGGAACTGGAATTAACTAGGAGATTCATTTGGTTGCATCCAGAGTTGAGAGGGTTGCCTTATGAGGAGTGACTGCGCAGACTGGGGCTATACTCATTGGAATTCAGAAGAATGAGGGGCAGATCTAATAGAAACATATAAGACTATGAAGGGAATAATAAGATAGAGGCAGGGAAGTGGTTTCTCCTGGTGGGTTAAACGAGAACTAGGGGCATGGCCTCAAAAAAAGGGGAAGCAGATTTAGGACTACGTTGAGGAGGAACTTCTTCACACAAAGGTTGTGAATCTGTGGAATTCCCTGCTCAGTGAAGCAGTTGAAGCTACCTCATTGAATGCTTTTAAGGCAAGGATAGAGTAATTTTAGGACAGTAACGGAATTAAGGGTTATGGTGAGCGGGTGGGTAAGTGATGCTAAGTCCACGAATATATTCGCCATGATCTTATTGAATGTCAGAGCAGGCTCGAGGAGCCAGATGGCCCACTCCTGCTCCTAGTTCTTATGTTCTTATGAATTGCTTTGGGGGCCGCGATTGGGCCGTGGGGGGTCTGAAGGGGAAGGACTGCAGTGGTCCCAGGCTGGCCAGTGATGGAGCTGACCAGCAAACAGGGAGATTGACAGATCGGGGCCACTGTGCATGCGCAGTGTTCCAGAGCTGTCAGACTCTGACGCGAATAGTCCCTGACCTCCTTGGTTTTTAATGAGATTCACGACTGGGATCTCTGCAGTGCACAGAGTGGGGAGATTCAGGTCTCAAGCTGCACTGAAAAATCATTTGTGATCTGGACAGATTTTCCCAGCAATTGAGCACTTTTGGGAGATTTCCAGTTTCAAAATGTTAAGGACACACAGCTCAGAAAATGTAAAGCAGGTGGCAAGAGAACCTGAAGTGGAATGCAAGTGATTATAGAATCGATACAGTGCAGAAGGAGGCAATTGGGCCCATCAAACTGCACCGACAACAGTCCCACTCAGGCCCTATGCCTGTAACCACGTGTTTTTACTCTGTTAATCCCCCGAGACGCAGGGGCAATTTACCCAACCTGCACATATTTGATATTAAGGGACAATTTAGCATGGCCAATCCTCCAATCCTCCTAACCTGCTCATCTTTGGACAGTAAGGGGCAATTTAGCACAGCCAATACACCTGACCGACACATCTTTGGGCACGAAGGGACAATTTAGCATGGCCAATCCCCCTAACCTGCTCATCTTTGGACACTAAGGGGTAATTAAGCACGACCAGTCCACCTAACCTGCATATCTTTGGACACTAAGAGACAACTTAGCATGGCCAATCCACTCAACCTGCACATCTTTTGGCACTGAGGGACAATTTAGCATGGTCAATTCACCTAACCCGCACATCTTTGGACTGTGGGAGGAAACTGGATCACCCGGAGGAAACCCACGCAGACACGGGCAGAATGCGCAGACTCCGCACAGACAGTGACTCAGGGACGGAATTGAACCCGGGTCCTTGGTGCTGTGAGGCAGCAATGTTTACCACTGTGCCACCGTGCCGCCCAAATATATACAAATTGTTTATGCAACATCAGCTGTGAAAGAAATAGGGAGAAAATAGAAAATAGTTGGAGGAGGAGGCCCTTCGAAACTGCTCTGCCATTCAATGTGATCATTGCTGATCATGCACATTCGGTATGCCACTCCTGGGTTCTCTCCATACCCCTTTATCCCTTTGGCCACAAGGGCCACGTGCAGCTCCCTCTTGAACATTTCTAATGAACTGGCCCCAACTGTTTTCTGTGGTAGAGAATTCCACAGGTTCACAACTCTCTGAGTGAAGAAGTTCATCCTTATCTCAGTCCTGAATGGCTTATACCTTATTCTTAGATTGCAATCGCTAGTTCTGGACTGCGCTAACTGTATTCCAGTTAATAGAATCCTAACCGACTTAATCTCTCCTCATATGACAAACCTGCCATCCCAAGAATCAGCGTGGTAAACCTTCGCTGGAACTTAAGAGGGAAATTAGAAGAGGGAAATTAAAAGAGCAAGAAGGGGTCATGAGAAGGCCTTGGCAGACCGGATAGCGTGACATGAAACCAAGATCCCGCTTGTGCGGATCTTGGCTATCAGTTTCTGCTCGGCGAATCTGCTTTGTCTCTTAAAAACAAACACTTCCTCTCCACGCATGCTCACTGACAGCTTCACACACGCCAGCTCCACACACAACCATCTCAGCTCCCCCTACTGCTTGCTTTTCAAATCACACCCACCGTCCACCTCAAATCTCACACGCTTTTATTTACACTGACTTACCAACATCTACCTGCGCATTCACAGCATCACTTACACGCCACATCCAGCCCATTCCCGCCTACCCGTCTGCACCAGCTCTCCCAGCACCTCCTGCTGCTATTCTCCTGTCTTCTCCTCTGCTGCTGCTGCTGCACATTCCTTCTTTCAAATCACCAACTCCTTCAATGCCTCCCTCTCGTACATGAACTGCCCTCCCAGGCCGATTAATGTGTATTCCCCTGCCGTAAAAAGTGAACGGTCATCTTCCGATCCAGGGTCCGCTCCGTGGAGCTGGATGAAATATGCTCGCGTTTCTTCTTCCAAAAGGTGCACAGAGAGGCCTCTGTGATCAGAAGCCTGAAGGAAGAAGAAAGCTCTGTAAAGTCATCGCAGACTGACATTCTGAGGATCTGAAAATCCTTCTCCGCCGGACTATATGACCTAAAGCCGACAGACAGCACGACCTCCCAGTCTTTCCTGTCGTCTATCACGGCGGTCTTACACGACGGCGAGCGGGAGAGCCTCGACATACCGGTAGCTCTGGATGAACTGACAAAGGCCGTCGAGTCCTTTCAGAAGGCTAAAACTCCATGAAGCAACGGCTCACTGGCTGATATTTACTCGGCGTTGTGGGACTTAACAGGCCCGGACATGCTGGAAGTATACGAGAGTTTGCTTCTGGAAGGCAGCATGTCAGAATCAATGAGAAAGTGTAAGGGAAATTGTACTGGATATTGTATGAGTTTAGTATGAAATTCAGATTCACTTGTAAGGGAAATTGTACTGGATATTGTATGAGTTTAGTATGGAATTCAGATTCATAGGTTTTAGTGAAATAATAAAGCAGATTTAGATAAGTAGTGAAAATGGGTATATAACCTAAAATAACTTCGTGTGACCTAATATAATCAAGTGTAGTCGATATGATCAAAGTGGAGAAACTAGAGAAGTAATATAGCAATCACTAATTAAGGAAAGCAGACAATAGTCACTTAAGAAAACAAGGAAGACTGCTCGGTGGTTCAACTTAATAGTGGACCATAAATCAGCAGGGGGGATGTCTTTTCTTCTAAACACATTCGCCTTAGCCTACAAAACCACGATTATTGTACAAACAGAAAAGTTCAGATAAGAGCAAGAGTTATAACCACCATGGTTTAAGAGACAACGAGATATAACAGGGAGCGACCGATTGCAAAGAAAACAGATAAAGGGTCAACTAAAAATAATGGTGGCCAAAGAAAGATAGGGCTGTAGGGTAAGATAACAACCAAGGACAGGCTGTAAAAGGGAGAGGAGGATCTTGAAATATGAGGCTGAAATGTACATAAAAGACTGTAAGCCCAAGGGCTCTTTGGAGTGTTCCGGACGTTCCCGACTTTATCTCTTGTGCTGAGAAATAAAGTCTATTGCTTGGAAGATCGCTGCTCAGACTCTCTGTTTTAATTGATGTGAATAAATTGTCGTCCTGGGGAACCACGACAAAATGCATCATCACCCTCAGCCACAAGTAGAAGGGGGAAAGGGAAGGAATGAAAAATCGGCGAGCCGTTTCACTATTGAATGTGGATTAAAACATTTTAGAACTCTCAGCCGAAGTTGATTATCGCCAACCGGGTCAAGTCTGCTCTGGAATTGGTGATCCATCCTGATCAAACCTGTGCTGTACCTGGCAGGAAGAGCTCCGATTGCCTCGCGCTACTCAGGGATGCGATCGCCTAGGTGCAGGACAGGCAGGTGGACGCCTGCCTCATCGGCCTAGACCAGGAGAAGGCGTTTGACAGAATATCGCACACCTACATGATGGATGTGCTCTCCAAAATGGGCTTTAGGGAGGGAATCTGCAATTGGATCCAACTGCTCTACACAGACATCAGTAGCGCAGTTTCAATCAACGGGTGGGAATCAGATAGGTTTCGGATCAGGTCTGGAGTCAGGCAGGGCTGCCGTCTCTCCTCCATCCTTTTTGTGTGTTGCATTGACCCCTTTGCCGAGGCCCTCAGAATCGATCCAGGCATCAAACGAGTTGCAATCCCAGGCAGCGGAGGTCAAAGCCTCCCTGTACATGGATGACGTCGCTGTCTTCTGCTCAGACCCGTCATCTGTTCCAAGTCTGTGAGCAGTTCGAACTGGCCTCAGCAGCCAAAGTCAATTGGGGCCAGAGTGAAGACATGTTCTTCGGGAACTGGGCTGGCCGATCCTGTGTCCCCTTCACCGTCAGGGCAGATTACCTTAAGATGCTGGGATATGGTTTGGACCGGTGGGGGTGTGCGCCAATACTGGGAAGAGTGTATCGCCAAAGTAAGGTAAAAACTGGGCACGTGGGATCAACGCGCCCTCTCTATCACCGGCAAAAACCTAGTCATCCGCTGTGAGGTACTCTCTGTTTCGTTATATGTAGCGCAGGTGGGGCCAATTCCCTAATCCTGCGCTGCAGCAGTCACCCGGGCCACCTTCAAACTTATCTGGAGATCTAGCATGGATCGTGTCCAAAGGGAAACGATGCATAAATCTCCAGAGAATAGAGGGAAAAATGTTCCCAACGTCGCCCTCATCCTGATGGCCACCTGTGTGTGTGGCTACATCAAACTGTGGCTAGATCCTTGGTACGCTAACAGCAAGTGCCGCTACTTTTTGAGGTTCTACTTGTCCCAAGTGTTGCAGAAGATGGGTCTGGCCACACTGCCGCGTAATGCTCTGAGCAGTTGGACAGTACCGCAGCACCTATCCTTTGTGGATAAATTCTTCCAGAAACACAACTTTGACTACATGGCGATCAAGCAGTGGTCAGCGCGTAATATCCTCGAGGCACTGAGGGAAAAGGAGATGGTGAATCCTGTCTGATGGTTCCCTGAGCAGACTGTCAGTATCATCTGGCAGAACACCTCATCATCAGAACATTCATACAAGCACCAATACCTGGCTTGGTTGGTGGTGAGAAGGGCATTTCCCGTCCGACTCTTCATGCACACCCGAGGTCTCAACACCACGGCACGCTACCCTGGAAGCGGCTGCGGGGGCGATGAGACGGTCGCACACCTCCTTGTGAAATGTGCCTTTGTCATGGACGTCTGGAGTGAGCTGCAGTGGCATTTGTCGAGGTTCATCCCAAGCGGCTCTGTGACAGAGGACTCTGTTTTCTACGTGTTGTTTCCAGGGAGGCACACCGAGACAACTATCAACTGCTGCTGGAGGGTCATCAACTCGGTGAAGCATGTTCTTTGGTCCGAAACTTGCTGATCTGCCAGTGCAAAGATTTGTCCTCAACCGAGTGTTGCACACTGGCACATTCCAAGGTACAGTACTACGTGCTGAGGGACATTCTCAAGCTCGGGGCAGCCACCACAAAGGCACAATGGGGAAAAGCCACCGTTTAAAGCCCTTTAACCAAGGCAGACCGAGGGGACAAACTGCAAAAAAAAACCCTCGGACTGCGTAACTGTGTGCAACACTGTAAACACAGCACACAGTGAAATGTGAGAAATGTATATCGTTTGTTGAAAAACTGAACTGCAATGTATGTAATATCATGGAACTGAGCACTGTAAAATATGGAAGTTAAGGAAATTGTAAATATGACTGTTTTTGCACTATCTGTAACGATTGAAAATGTCGTTTCTGTAATGGCTTATTTCAGAGTATTTATGAAAAAAGTACATTTTTGTAATAAAAATAGCTGTTCTGATCAGTTTAATATCTGATACGTCCCTTGTCTGGGGACCATATATTAATTTGATTTTTGGAGCAGGGAGAATAGAGCAGGGGCATGCTCCGTCCACTGCACGTATCGGCCCCGTATTGCAGTGTCTCCGGGAACGGTGCACCACCCCCTTTGTGGGGACATTCTCAAACTTGAAAAACAGATCTCACACAACTCACTCTACTTTCTCTCTTTCCAAAACAAACACTTCCTCACCACTCATGCTCACTGGCAGACACACAGACACACACACACAGACACACACACACAGACACACACATATAGGCACACACACACCGTTTTTCCTGCGCCTTTCGCTTCAGTTTAGCGGGCCCAGATCCGCCCTTGCTCCATTGGAGTTGTCCTTCCCAGACTCAATTAATCTCACTGGATTGTTCTTTGTCCTTTTCCGTTCTCATCCTAAATTATCTACACTCCCTTGATATTTTCCGCTACCTCGGAAAAGCAACCAGCATAAACAAAGACCTCACGCATCCCGAACATTCTCTCTTTCACCTTCTTCCGTCGGGAAAAAGATACGAAAGTCTGAGATTACGTACCTACAGGCTCAAGAACAACATCTTCCCTGCTGCCATCAGACTTTCCAATGGACCTACATTATATAAAGTTGATCGTTCTCTCCACCCTCGCTACAACTGGAACACTATATTGTGCAAACCCTCCTTCCCTTCTCCCCTATTGAAATCTATGAACGGTATGCTTTGTCTGTATAGTGCGCAAGAAACAATACTTTTCACTATAAGGAGAATACATGTAACAATAATAAATCAAATCAAATTCCTTAATTACCTGGCAGAGGAGAGTCAATAAAAGCAAATTACTGAGCATCGCTCCTCAGCCTTTTGGCTGAGAAGATGATGAAAGATGATCAAAGACATCAAGTGTCTGATCAAAGACAAGGGCTCGCATTTTGCAAAGAATTTTGGAATTTCGATGGGGGCGCAGAAGAAATAATACACAGAAGGCAACACTTGAGCTCTGCTGCTACTGGTGGATCTTTGGCCTACCGAAAACCGGCTGATCTTTCAGGACACCGTTTTGTCCTCAACCGAGTTTTGCAGACTGGCAAATTCCAAGGGCCATGACTACGTGCTGAGGTACACTATCAAGCTCGGGGCAGCCGGCACAAAGGCACAATGGAGACAGACCGAGAGAGGGAGCGAGGGAGACAGGCCGAGAGAGGGAGAGAGGGAGACAGACCAAGGGAGAGAGAGAGAGGGAGACAGACCGAGAGAGGAAGGGAGACAGACCGAGAGAGGGAGGGAGACAGACCGAGAAAGAGAGAGAGAGAGAGAAAACCGAGAGGGAGAGAGACAAACCGAGAGAGAGAGAAACCGAGAGAGAGAGACAGATCGAGAGACAGAGACAAGATGA
Source organism: Mustelus asterias (assembly GCF_964213995.1). NCBI lineage: Eukaryota > Metazoa > Chordata > Chondrichthyes > Carcharhiniformes > Triakidae > Mustelus > Mustelus asterias. Next base: position 119,463 of record NW_027590127.1, read on the forward strand.
AGGAAAAGGGTGAAGCAGCAGGCGCCCAAACAACAGCACTGTCCCGAGAACCTGCCACTCCTCCGCGGGCCTAATCACTGGAGGAGAAAGAAACAGAGGGTCAACAGGGACTTTTTCAGGTGGTGAATGAATCCAAACGAAGAAGGAGCCAAGAATTGACCAAGCCGCTTCCCAGAACAGCAGTATGAAATGACTCCCATCTGACACAGATGATAGGGGCTGCTGTCCTGAACAAGGACTAGTGGTGTTCCGCAGGGCACTGTATTGGGACCTCTGCTGTTCGTGAATTATATAAACGATCAGGAAGAAGGTATAACTGGGGTGATCAGTAAGTTTGCGTACGACACGAAAATGGCTGGACTTGCAGATGGTGAGGAACATTATCAGAGGTTACACAAGGATCTAGATAGGCTGGAAATTTGGGCAAAGATGGTGTTCAATCCAGATGAATGCGAAGTGATGCATTTTGGTAGAACTAACGTAGCTATATGATAAATGGCAGAACCATAAAGGGTGCAGATATGCAGAGGGACCTGGGTGTACAAATCCACAGATCCTTGAAGGTGACGGCATAGGTGGAGAAGGTTTTGAAGAAGGCATATGGCCTTTATAGGTCAAATAGCTCGGATCGGGCAGTTTTTGTGCAGTGTGTGCAGGAGGATTTCCAGACACAATATGTGGATAGGCCGACAAGAGGTGAGGCCACATTGGATTTGGTACGGGCCAAGTGTTAGATCTGGTTGTGGGAGAGCATTTTGAAGATCGTGACCGCAATTCGGTGTCTTTTGTTATTGCAATGGAGAGGGATAGGGCCGTACAGCAGGGCAAGGTTTACAATTGGGGGAGAGGTAATTATGATGCGATTCGTCAAGAATTAGGGGGCATTAAGTTGGGAACAGAAACTGTCAGAGAAAGGAACTAATGAAAAGTGGAACTTTTCCAAGGAACAAATACTGGATGTCCTTGATAGGTATGTCCCTGTCAGGCAGGGAGGAAATGGCCGAGTGATGGAACCATGGTTCACAAAAGAGGTGGAATGTCTTGTGAAAAGGAAGAGGGAAGCTTATGTAGGGATGAGGAAACAAGGTTCAGATGGCTCGATTGAGGGTTACAAGTTAGCAAGGAATGAGCTGAAAAAGGGGCTTAGGAGAGTCAGGAGGGGACACGAGAATCCTTGGCGGGTCGGATCAAGGAAAACCTCAAGGCTTTTCACTCTTATGTGAGGAATAAAAGAATGACCAGGGTGAGGTTCGGGCCGGTCAAGGACAGCAGTGAGAACTTGTGTATGCAGTCAGTAGAGATAGGCGAGGTGATGAATGAATACTTTTCTTCAGTATTCACCAATGAGAGGGGACATGTTTTTGAGGAAGAGAAGGTGTTACAGGCTAATAGGCTGGAGGAAATAGATGTTCGGAGGGAGGATGTCCTGGCAGTTTTGAATAAACTGAAGGTCGATAAGTCCCCTGGGCCTGATGAAATGTATCCTAGGATACTTTGGCAGGCAAGGGATGAGATTGCAGAGCCTTTGGCTTTGATCTTTGGGTCCTCGCTGTCCACGGGGATGGTGCCAGAAGACTGGAGAAGGGCGAATGTTGTTCCTCTGTTTAAGAAAGGGAATAGTAATGACCCTGGTAATTATAGACCGGTTAGTCTTACTTCGGTGGTTGGTAAATTGATGGAAAAGGCCCTTTCAGATGGGATTTACGACCATTAAGAAAGATGCGGATTAATCCGGGATAGTCAGCACGGATTCGTGAAGGGCAAGTCGTGCCACACAAATTTGATAGAATTTTTTGAGGAGGTAACTAAGTGTGTTGATGAAGGTAGGGCTGTTGATGTCATATACATGGATTTTATTAAGGCGTTTGATGAGGTCCCCCATGGTCGGCTTATGATGAAACTGAGGAGGTGTGGGATAAAGGGAAAGTTGGGCGATTGGATAGGTAACTGGTTTTCTGATAGAAGACAGAGGGTGGTGGTCGATGGAAAATTTTCGGATTGGAGGCAGGTTGCTCGCGGAGTGCCGCAGGGATCACTGCTTGGTCCTCTGCTCTTTGTGATTTTTATTTATGACTTCGAGGAGTGGGCTGAAGGGTGGATCAGTAATTTTCCTGATGACACCAAGATTGGTGGAGTAGTGGATGAGGTGGAGGGCTGTTGTCGGCTGCGAAGAGACATAGATAGGATGCAAAGCTGGGCTGAAAAATGGTAAATGGAGTTTAACCCGGATGAATGTGAGGTGATTCATTTTGGTAGGACTAATTTAAATGTGGATTACAGGGTCAATGGTAGGGTTCTGAAGACTGTGGAGGAACAGAGAGATCTTGGGGTTCATATCCATAGATCTCTAAAGGTTGCCACTCAAGTGGATAGAGCTGTGAAGAAGGCCTATAGTGTGTTAGCTTTTAATAACAGGGGGTTGGTGTTCAAGAGCCGTGGGGTTATGCTGCAACTGTACAGGACCTTGGTGAGACCACATTTGGAATACTGTGTGCAGTTCTGCTCACCTCACTCTAAGAAGGATGTGGAAGCGCTGGAAAAAGTGCAGAGGAGATTTAGCTGGATGCTGCCTGGTTTGGAGGGTAGGTCTTATGAGGAAAGGTTGAGGGAGCTAGGGCTGTTCTCTCTGGAGCGAAGGAGGCTGAGGGGAGACTTAATAGAGGTTTACAAAATGATGAAGGGGATAGATATAGTGAACGTTCAAATACTATTTCCTCGGGTTGTTGGAGCTATTACAAGGGGGCATAACTATAGGGTTCGTGGTGGGAGATACAGGAAGGATATCAGAGGTAGGTTCTTTACGCAGAGAGTGGTTGGGGTGTTGAATGGACTGCCTGCAGTGATAGTGGAGTCAGACACTTTAGGAACATTTAAGCGGTTATTGGATAGGCACATGGAGCACACCAGCATGATAGGGAGTGGGATAGCTTGATCTTGGTTTCGGATAAAGCTCGGCACAACATCGTTTGCCGAAGGGCCTGTTCTGTGCTGTACTGTTCTATGTTCTATGTTCTATGATTGCCTTTATAGGACGGGGCATATAGTACAAAAGTAGGGGTCTGCTGTTGGAGTTGTATAGAACGTTGGTTCGGCCGCATTTGGAATTTTGCGTCCAGTTGTGGTCGCCACACTACCGGAAGGACGTGGAGGCTTTAGAGAGTGTGCAGAAGATGTTTACCAGGATGTTGCCTGGTACGGAAGGGCTTGGTTATGTGGAGAGATTGGGTAAACTGGGGTTGATCTCACTGGAAAGACGGAAGATGAGGGGTGACCTAATGGAGGTGTATAAACTTATGAAAGGCATAGATAGGGTGAACGGTGGGAAGCTTTTTCCCAGATCGGTGGTGACGTTCACGAGGGGTCATAGGTACAAGATGACTGCGGGGGGGGGGGGGGGGGGAGGTTTAACACAGAAATCAGAAGGACGTATTTTACACAGAGGGTGGTGGGGGCCTGGAATGCGCTGCCGGGCAAGGTGGTGGAGGCGGACACACTGGGAACGTTTAAGACTTATCCAGATAGCCATATGAACGGATTGGGAATGGAGGGATACAAAAGAATGGTCTAGTTTGGACCAGGGAGCGGCGCGGGCTTGGAGGGCCGAATGGCCTGTTCCTGTGCTGTATTGTTCTTTGTTCTTTGTTCTGAGGACGTTAGCTTCAGAAGGATTGTCAAAGCTCGAGGGAGCTGGAGGAGGAGACAGTCGAGCTCCAGTGCATTAGAGACAACATCCCAACTGCAACTTTAAATCATTGCAGGAGCCAACGGTCATTTACAAATACTATATTTCCTGCTGGACGTGTTGCTGTCTAATGGTAAGGTGTAATTCTGCAATCAATGTTCCAGAAGGAGTCAATTTACAGCGTCCACCTGTGACTGAACTTATTGTCCATATCAGCCAAAACAATTCTTGGTAATGAGTAAGGATCAACCTACTGCTTGTCGTACATCGTCAACATAGGCTGTGTGGACTGCCAGCATTTGTTGAAACACTATTCACCCACACTCAAATCACTTTTCAGCAGCAGTTAAGTACTTGAAGCTAAGGGCGTCCTCGGATCATCTCATATCATAGAAATCATATAAACCCTACAGTGCAGAAGGAGGCCATTCGGCCCATCGAGTCTGCACCGAACACAATGCGACCCAGGCCCTAACCCCACATATTTTACCCGCTAATCCCTCTAACCCACGCATCCCAGGACTCTAAGGGGCAATTTTTAAACCTGGCCAATCAACCTAACCCGCACATCTTTGGACTGTGGGAGGAAACCGGAGCACCCGGAGGAAATCCACGCAGACACGAGGAGAATGTGGAAACTCCACACAGACAGTGACCCGAGCCGGGAATCGAACCCGGGAGCTGTGAAGCAGCAGTGCTAACCACTGTGCTACCGTGCCGCCCCTGTGCTAAACCAAAGGCTGACAACATTATTTAGTGCCAACAGCAACATCCTCTTTTGTCATCTCTTTCTTCACCACAATGCAGTTTAAATTTAATGATGAAATTACTGAAAAAAAACAGCTGTGACGGGAACAACCAAATCTTATTCATTTTCAACTTCAAATTGTAGTTTTCTATTACATTGACGTGCCACGCAAAGGAGGACTAACTTACCATTCTCCACTATGAAAGCAGCAAGGCTCCCTTTGCAGTTTTTGTATTCGGGCAGAGACTTCAACAGCATATTCAATATACAGTTGCTAACTGCTGCACAATGGACAGGGTGAATAATTACATATTCTGAAAACAATCACAAGAGGTGCATTCAAGTAACTAGTTTTGGAAATTAAGTAGGTTGAGGTATTTTCATTGAAAAAAAAGAACAAAGAGAAAACAGCACAGGAACATGCCCTTCGTCCCTCCAAGCCTGAACCGAACATGCTGCCCGTCTGAGCTAAAACCACTTACCCTTCCGGCGATCATATCCCTCAGAACCCATCCTCTCCATGTATTTGTCCAGACGCCCCTTGTTCTCTCCCTGTTGAAACAATCCTTCCTCCATTTCCTGTCCCACTTATTTCCTAGCTGTGAAAGTGGCCAGATTTTCAGGTTCAACAGAGGTGCCGATCAGAAAGTAGCTGTGCCAAACGGGCCATCTAAAATGGCGATTTGTATGGCACTTTGGGACAATTGGGCGAGAACCAAAACGACAGACTGCAGCCAAAAAGACAGAGATAAACAGGCTGCAACTCCAGACGACTGAAAACATAGGAAATAGGCCATCCCAAAGACAATGGACACTTTCTGGTCAAACATAGTTGTTTAGCTTAAGCCCTCATTTGGGAGGGAAGTATGTGACCTCTGTGCCTCCAGCACCTACTGGCATGGCCGTTGGTACACACCCAGACATCGGTGTGGCAGAGCCTGATTGGAGTCTTATCCATCATGGTGATCAAGGCCTGATCGAATGATTGACAAGAATCAGGAGACCGCCCAGAAGGACAGGAAACCAGGGAGGGATAAAAGATTCTGCACAACAGAAGAAGCTCTCTCTCTCTCTCTCTCTCTCTCTCTCTGACCCCACGAACGAGCTACAACAATGGTGACTGTTGTGGGAAAACCACCGGAGTCAGACTGGAAGTTCATCAATACAGTTTTATTTGACGAATCTTCGTGGAGAAAATGCACTGGCACTCCGCAGTACTTAAGGCAGCTACCTTCTCTCAATGAAAGAATAACAGTGGTTCATTTTTATACTTTTCAGACAAAAGATAGTCCGGACATTAGCCAATTAAGACATCGTTACAGTTGAGTAGGATCGAGAGTTAACACATCGTTACAGCAGGACATATACAGACATTGGCCTTAAACACCGCATTGTTTTAGAGAATGGGTATATTTCCTCTTTTAGTGATTTATCAATGACTGTAGCTTCGGTCTATATATACAGTAATTGGTTTTCCTGCATTTATGTATTCCCGTTCCCATCTGTGGCTAACCTCTTTATCAGACCCTATTGTCCTTATCCTAAAGTGCCTCAAGCCTTGGCTGGCTTCCTGCAGTATCTGATTCCTGCATGTTTAACTTTAAATAACTGTCTGTCCTTCATGTTTTAATTTCAAGGAGCTGTCTGCACTAAACATCAGTGCCTGTTTCATGTCTCTTTCCCAGGTGACTGTTTATGTGCCAGGCAACCATTTTATGTGTTATGTACCCATCTTTATGTTTTCCCCACTTCACTCCCCACTTTTGGTCCGGATTATGGCTTTAATGCTCCCTCGACCAGCAATTATACATTTATATATATAGGTCAATCTTCTTCTTTCCTTCTTCGTTTCTTCTGATGTCTTCGGGGATCTTCATCATGGGTTCTTCCTCGATGGATACACTGGCTCCTGGCACAATTCTTGTCATCATAACCTTGCATGAGACTTTTAGGTATCCAACAATTAGACAACAGACAATTGCAACTGAAATGAGTATGACCAATCCATGTAATAAGTCAAATTCCCAGGTACCCCCTACTCGCCATTCCAGCCAGTTACTTCCTTTCTTGGGTCCCTGTACGAAGCTATCAAGTTGTTCTCTGATGTTGTTGATGACTTGTGAAATGTTATAATACTCGTCTGTTAAATCACTGAAAGAGCATGTATTGCCTATAATTGTACACACTCTCCCTTGTTGTGGCAACTGGTAATCCACTGCGTATCGACTCTGCTTTGCATATAGTCTTAGTTCAGCCATTCCTTGTTTGACAGCCTCCAGTGCTTTTGAAGTTCTGTTCCCCAGGACTGTTAGTCCACAAACAATATAATTTCTATTCTTTGCACCAATGACTACTGGTGCCCCTCCCAGAGATAGAGCTCCAAGGAACCCATATCCCAGTGAGGATCCCATTGTGCCCTGGGCTTCCCAATCAGCGCAGAATTTTTTGCTGATAACCCGAGTTACTATTCTCCTCCGAATATGCCCATTCTGAGGGCATGGAACAGTCAGTGATCCTATTGTCCCTGCTGCAAAACGGTTTTGGAGGATTGGTGTTTCTGTAGCTTTGTAAAACAAGTTATCCTCCAATTCCGTTAAATTTATCGTCGCGACAACGCAGAGTAGTACAGTGACATACGCGATTGCATACAGATTCGCAACGATCAAATATCAAACATAACACTATAATTCATGTAATCTTCAAAAGTTATATTATCTTGGTAACCCGCACGCGCCAGTTGTTCTTGCTAGCTGTCTTTGCCTGTGTTGAGGAAAGCAGTTCTGTTAGTTTATTAATTATGTCATTCACTTATACCCTTGTATAATTTTAGCTGTGTCCAATGTTTCCAAATACCTTTCCCTCTTCTGTCTTTACATCGCACAGGTGTCTCCACTAATTATACCTTCATATGGTAGGACTAATTTAAATGTGGATTACAGGGTCAAAGGTAGGATTCTGAAGAATGTGGAGGAAATGAGAGATCTTGGGGTTTATATCCACAGATCTCTGAAGGTTGCCACTCAAGTGGATAGAGCCGTGAAGAAGGCCTATAGTGTGTTGGCGTTCATTAACAGGGGGTTTGAGTTAAAGAGCCATGGGGTTATGCTGCAACTGTATAGGACCTTGGTGAGACCACATTTGGAATATTGCGTGCAGTTCTGTGTTAACACTGCGGAATAGAATCTTCCCTCATTGCTGCAATGGATATGGAAGTCCTTATTAGAATCGGTAACCCTAGTTCAGGGGCTGATATCAGTTCAGTTTTTGTTAATTGTAAGCCTCTTCCTGCTCGGGTCCCCATTCTACGGGATCGAAAGCTGGCATTCCCCCTTTGACTTGTCTTTGTATGGGTTCTGCTAATTTTGCGAACCCTGGGATGAAATTCCGGATATAATTGAATTGTCCTGGCACCTTTCTGACCCCTCTTACGGTGACGGGGCGCGGCATTTTTTGTACAGCCTTCTTTCGGTCCGTTGGCATTTCTTTAAGTCCATGGGATTTAAGCTGTCCGAGGTATAGGACCCGTGTTTTCCCAATTTGTGCCTTTTTGGGGCTCACCTTTAACCCTGCGGCTTTTAATTCATTCAGTACTAAATTTAAGGCTTCTTGATGTCCCGACTTGGACTCCGAAGCTTTCAGGATATCATCGACCTATTCTAGGACCATACCACTCTCAGGCAGTTCTACCCTGTTCAGGATGTCATTCATTGCTCGATGGAATACAGCGGGGCTGTTGTCTACTCCCTGTGGTAAACAAGTCCAAGTGTACTGTCTGTCTCCCACTGTAAAGGCGAATTTGTCTTGGGATTCAGGATCCAATGGTAAGGATCAGAATCCGTTGGCCATGTCCAATACTGTGAATATTTTATGTTCCTGTGACAGTCCATTCAGGATTGTCGAAGGGCTTGCTACAATGGGGTGCAACTTGGACGTGACTTTATTGAGTCCGGTGTAATCTATTGTGAGCCTATAGCTTCCACCAGGCTTGCTCACTGGCCATGTTGGGGAGTTAGTGGTGCTTGTGGTTTCTCTCAGAATCCCCTCTTCCACTGACCCTTAAACTATCTCCACTGCAGCTTTCTCTGCCTCTGGTTTGATTGGGTATTGTCGGTGTGGCTTATGCTCCGGTCCCGGTACCTTTAAAGGGTCCGCCTTAGTCAAACCGGTATCTAAAATGTTTTATCCCATATTTCAGGGACGGAAGCACAGATGGCTCCGAACCCTCCTGTTTCTCAATTTCTGGTTGTGACTGAGGCCACCTTAATAGGTTCGAAGTGATTTGTAAGTTTCCCGATTCTAGTTTTCCGACCGTCCAGTCTTGGCCAGATTAATTCTCCCTTTCCACAGTCTATCAGAATCTCATACTCTTTCATTTCCCATTATTCTACCCTCGTTATTTTTGCACACAAAAAACTTCATTGGTATACACAGATTATTTATTTCTACTAACGTGGTCTCACTCCGGTAGGCGAGTGTTTTCTTCCCTCCTATCCAGGTCAGGTAAATCATTTTATTTGTATTAGGTAAGGGTAGGTCGGTGACAGATATAGATGCTTCTCTGTCCACTAGCATCTCACGTTGCCTGCCCCCTACTAGTGCTGACATATGAATCGTTCTCTCCTTCTTACCCGTATGAATGGGGGCTGCAGACCGTCAATCTTGCTGACATCGGAGGTCCTGTGGTTCCTCCGGTTCTGCTGTGGTCATGGATCGCGTCGGGGATCTCCAATGCTTATTCCCACACACGGCTTCTGTGTGTCCATATTCATTACAGTGGCTGCAATGTTTGCCACTGTTCCCAAATCTGTTCCCTTTCCGTGGAGTCCCGCAATCCCTCGCAAAGTGTCCTTGCCAGCCACAATTGTGGCAAGTCAGTTTAGACTTTGTTCCATTCCCGTTACTGAGGGCTGCTACTCTTTCTTGCGTTGTTCTTGCCTGGGATTTCTCTTCTCCAGGTACTCCGCTAGCCCACTCTGCCAACTCATCGTAATCTTGGGACATAATCACTCCCATTTTTAGGATGGTTTGGTGAGTACCAGAGAGTCCATCCCTCAGAGCCTGGATGACCGCTCGATCTCCTCGACCTGGGTTCCCTTGTCCTGAGCACTCTTCGTATACCTGGAACAATTGTTCCCCGTATTCAGAAGCTCCTTCCACTTTCAACTGTTTTGCTGTGGTAACTCTGCTCGTTAGTGGGACCATTCCCTAATACCCTCTGAGTCTCTGCTTTAAACTGGGTGAAGGGTGCCTGTTGGGCATCTATCTCCGATGTGAGGGGGACTGCATTTGTCCACAGTCCCCCATTATAATCCTGAGCAGGAGGAGCGGCGGGTCCACGAGCTACCTCCTTTATCCGCTGGATAGGCTGCCCTGACCAGCTGGTGTACGTCTCTCAGGTGTAATTGGTGTCCTACCCAGATTGTGTCTAATCCTTCCCAGAATTTAGTGTTTGCACTTCTAGGTTGTAACTTACCCAGGGAAGCCATTATCTGCTGTCTCTCAATTGGGGTGAAGGGTTCATAAGTTGCCTTTGTTCGCGCATTTGTACCCCCTCGGGTTACTGGCGCTAAGTTGTGTTCTAGTGCTTCCCACTCCTCTGGAGGGGCGGTTGGTCCCTGTTGTGTGGACTCATAAAGAGGTGGAGGAACAGTTTCCCCTCTCCATTGCTTTTCTTCTAAAACCTGGTTTTGCTTCTCCAGTTCCCTCACTCGGGATTTTCATTCTCTAATCATTTCTTTATCTTCACTCCACTTCTTAGTAGAGGCGACTACTTGCTCACTTAGGCCATCTAACTGATGTGTTAACATTACTCCTATCTTCTTTCTCTTGTTCCTCTTTTCCTTATCTATCCACTTTCTTTGCTGCTCTAAGTTCTGAGAAGTATCCCAGCCATCCATTTGCATTCACTTTATTAACTCTTTCCTGTCTGTCATGTCAACTTCAACGAGGAAACCTGCAGACCCCCCTTTTAACTTCATTATCTGCCATTTCGCAGACTTCACTAACACCGGCCGTGATTACTCGCTCGTAAAGCGTGCTGTCTACTGTAGGGACTTCACTACCCCCGGCCACAGTTAATGTTCAAGCGCCGTGTTTCACTACCGTTACAGGGTTTCAAGTTATACTCACGGCTTCCACTCTTGCCACCTCGGCAATGTGCTTCTCCACCAGAGTACGATTTAGGTCAGAGTGCATCAAGCTCCTTTTCCGTCCCGCTTTTACAACATTGACAGTACAGTTCCCAACTTCTCAAACTTCATTGCAATCAGATGGCAAATCTGAGTTTGTTCGCCCTTGCAGAGTTTGATGTTAACCGACCTCTGCCACTTGTGCTGCACATTCCTAAGTGCCTTTGGTGTCTCTTTGCCCACTTCAGTTCCTGACCATCGCGTGGGAGATCTCTCCTCTTTACAGTCGGTCTAAGGCTGGGTTTAGAAACAGGCACTACCTTGTCCCCTTGTCCGTCAGCACACGCAACAGTTACTTTTCACTATCAGCAGTTAGAACTTATCACTATATCATATGCAACAATACTTATTACTACAAATATCCCTTTAGTTTAACCCCTTTCAAACTGTATTCTTGACCTTGTCTGATTCACATATGTTCAGTGATCTCTACCCCGGCTATCCGATCATGGTCAATCGATCGGAGCTGAACAGCTTACCAGCAATAGGATCCTAGCCGACGACGCCAATTGTTGAGGGGAAATGGCCACTTCGGAGTCAGACTGGAGGTTTCAACAATACAGTTATATTTTAACGAAGCTTCGTGGAGAAAAGGCACTGGTACCCTGCAGCAGACGAGACAGCTACCTTCTCTCAATGAGACAATAGGAGCGGTCCATCTTAATAGTTTTTACACAAAATATGGACCGGACATCGAGCCATGATCACATCGTTGTAATCAAGTAGGTGATCGATCGGTAACACAGCGTTATAGATAAATACAGACATACACAGACATAAGCATGTTAACATCGCATTGTTCTATGAATGGATATATTTCCTACTTCAGTGATTTTAATGGTTTGGTTTCAGTCTATTCATACAGTAATTGGTTTTCCTGCATTTATGTATTCCCATTGCCATTTGTGGCTAATCTCTTTAACAGACCCTCTTGTCCCGGGACTGTCCTTTATCTAAAAATGCCTCAAGCCCTGGCTTCCTGCAGCGTTTGTACACTACACGTTTTAACTTTAAATAACTTTCTGCACTAAAAGTCAGTGCCTGTTTAATGTCTCTTTTCCCAGTTGACCGGTTATGGGCTAGAGAGCCATGTTGTGTACCCCTCTCCATGTTTTCCCCACTTCACTAGCCTTCATAACAACGGAACAACATTGGCTATTCTCCAATCCTCTGGGACGCCCCCCCCCCAACTCCCCAAGACGCCCCCGCAGCCAGTAAGGGTACAAGGACTTCTCTCAAGGCTCCAGCAATTTGCTCCCTTGCGTCTCTCAGTATTCTACCCTATATCCCATCAGGCCCTCGGGTCTTGTGTGGCTTAATGTGTCTCAAGAACATTAATACCTCCTCCTTTCTGATCTCAACATGACTCAAACTATCTCCACACCCTTTCCGAGACTCCTCATCCAAAATTATACATTGAAAACTTCGCCTCTGGCTCCACGCATAGATTCATTCCCTTTTCCTTGAGTGGGCCAACCTTCTTCCTGGTTATCCTCTTGCTCTTTATATATGTTCAAAAATCCTTCGGATTTACCTTCATCCTGCTGGCCAATGACTTTTCATGACGCCTTTTAGCCCTTCTTCCTCCTTGCTTGAGTTTAATTCTACTGTCCTTGTGTCCCACACTTGCTTCTTGTGTTCGCAGCCTCTCGGCCTTGACAAATGATTCATTTTGCTCTTTGACGAGGCTCACAATATCAATCATCATCCAAGATACCCAAAACCTGCCTTACATAACCTTCATCTTGAAAGAAATGTGCCGGTCCTGAATCCCTATCAACTTACAGGTGAAAGCCTCCCACATGCCAGATGTTGTTTTTCCCTCAATCATCTGCTTCAAATTTACATTATTCAATTCCTGCCTAATGTTGATGTAAATAGCCTTCTTCCAATTCATTGCCTTCAGTATAGGACAACACTTATAAAGAACAATGAACAAAGAACAGTACAGCACAGAAAACAGGCCCTTCGGCCCTCCAAGCCTGTGCCACTCATTGGTCCAACGAGACCACTCGTTTGTATCCCTCCATTCCCAGACTGCTCAAGGGACTATCCAGGTAAGTCTTAAACAATGCCAGCATGTCTGCCTCTACCACCCTACTTGGCAGCGCATTCCAGGCCCCCACCACTCTCTGTGTAAAATACGTCCCTCTGATATCTGACTTTTACCTCGCCCCTCTGACCTTGACCCCGTGACCCCTCGTGATCGTCACCTCCGACCTGGGAAAAAGCTTCCCACTGTTCACCCTATCTATACCCTTCATAATTGTGTACACCTCTATTAGGTCTCCCCTCATTCTCCGTCTTTCCAGGGAGAACAAGCCGAGTTTACCCAATCTCTCATCATAGCTAAGACCAGGCAACATGCTGGATAACCTTCCCTGTACTCTCTCTAATGCCTCCAAGTCCATTTGGTAGTGCGGCGACCAGAACTGGACGCAGTACTCCAAATGTGTCCTAACCAGCGTTCTATTCAGCTGCAACATCAGACTCCAGCTTTTATATTCTATACCCCGTCCTATAAAGGCACGCTTCTTCACCAAATTCTCCACCTGTGCTGCCACCTTCAATGATTTGTGGACTTGCACAACTGTGTCACTCTGTGTTTCTAAGCTCTTGATGGCTCTGCCATTTATTGTATAACTCCCCCCCTACATTAGTTCTTCCAAGATGCATCACTTCGCATTGATCTGGATTAAATTCCATCTGTCATTTCTACGCCCAATTCTCCAGCCTATCTATATCCTGCTGTATTGTCCGACAATGCTCTTCGCTATCCGCAAGTCCAGCCATCTTCGTGTCATCCGCAAACTTGCTGATTACACCAGTTACACCTTCTTCCAAATCATTTTTATATATCACAAATAGCAGAGGTCCCTGTACAGACCCTGTGGAACACCACTGGTCACAGACCTCCAGCAGAAAAAAGACCCTTCGACTGCTACCCTCTGTCTCCTGTGGCCAAGCCAGTTTTCTACCCATCTAGCCACCTCTGCTTGTGTCCCATGAGCCTTAACCTTCTTAACCAACCTGTCATGAGAGACTATTTCAAATGTCTTTCTGAAGTCCATAAATGAAGGAATGCATATTGAAGGAAACACTTGTCTTTGTTGAAAAGGATCTGAAATTAATGAGCAAAGGCATATACGGTAAATCAGTTTGAGAAACGCAGTTCACCAATTATCCTTGGGGTAGGCCAGTGGATTGTGTTCAGCGTCGTCGTAATGAGATATAAGCCGTATGGTTTTGTCAAACTGTTATAAAGTATAGGATTTCCTCTTCGATCGATAGTGGATCCACTAAAATCAGCCGAGTGAGGTTTGCAAGTTTGCATCAGTGCTGGAAATGTCACATGTAAAACAGTTCAAGACCAAACACGGAAGCAGAACACAACAATGAATGGCTGCAAATGGCTGATGATGGAGATGGTGTTGCAAGGTAAACTCTAGACGGTAATTGGTCTAATGTTATCGTTTACTTTGACAATGAATTGTAACATTTTAACATTGTAACATTGTAACCGTGTCAAGAAGTCACTTGGAATTGTTCGTCATCGGTTTCGAACCATCGGACGCGTAAGTGATAACTGCAGTGGCGAGTTTGTTGTCTGTTGTCATTGTCTGAACGCTTCACTGATGCTGAAGCAGGAGGTGCCATTTTGCAAGAGGAACTTGTTTGTGGTGAACGTGATGTGGCGTCAAAATCAAGATAACAAAAGGAGCTTGGATAAAGTGAATGCTAAGACATGTTGTAAGCTACTGGACTCATGGTTGGGGTATGAAAATATTACTACTGTGTTGATTCGAGGTCAAGAAATGCAGATGTATTTCTCTTGTCCAAACTGCAAAAACGAGTATCAGTTATTGGAAACATAGAAACATAGAAAAACTAAAGCACAAAAAAGCCATTCGGCCCCACAAGTTGCGCCGAACGTATCGTTACTTTCTAGACCTACCGATAACCCTCCATCCTATTAAGTCCCATGTACCCATCCAGGAATCTCTTAAAAGTCCATATTGAGGTGCCTCCACCACCACTGACGGCAGCCAATTACATTCGCCCACCTCCCTCTGTGTGAAAAACTTCCCCCTAACATTTCCCCTGTACCTACCCCCCCAGCACATGTGTCCTCTCGTAGCAGCCATTTCCACCCTGGGAAAAAGCCTCTTCGAGTTCACCGGATCTATGCCTCTCAACATCTTTTATACATCTATGAGGTCTCCTCTCATCCAACGTCTCTCCGAGAAAAGAACGAGCTCCCTCAGCCTATCCTCATAAGGCATGCCACTTAATCCAGGCAACATCCTTGTAAATCTCCTCTGAACCCTTTCAATCTTTTCCACATCCTTCCTGTAATGAGGCGACCAGAACTGAGCACAGTACTCCAAGTGGGGTATGACGAGGGTCTTATATAGCTGCATCATTATCCCCGGACTCCTAAATTCAGTCCCTGGATTGATAAAGGCCAGCACACCATGCGCATTCTTAACCACATCCTCCACCTGCGGGGCCGATTTTAGAGTCTTGTGGACCCGGACTCCAAGGTCCTTCTGATCCTCTACAGTACGAAGACTCTTTCCCTTTATATTGTACTCCTTCATCACATTTGACCTGCCAAAATGGACAACGACGCATTTATCTGGGGTGAAGTCCATCTGTCACTTCTCTTCCCCGACTTTCACCCTATCTATGTCCCTCTGTAACTTCTGATATCCCTCCACACTGTCCACAACCCCACCAACCTTCGTGTCGTCGGCAAAGTTACCAACCCATCTCTCCACTTCCTCATCCAGGTCATTTATGAAAATGACAAACAGCAAGGGTCCCAGAACAGATCCCTGGGGAACACCACTGGTGGCCGAGCTCCATTTAGAGAAAGACCCATCTATACGCACTCTCTGTCTCCTTTATTGCCTGGAAAAAACAGCAATCTCAGTTTCACCTTGTGTCCCGTTCTTTCTGATGTGAAGACCCTGAGCAAATTCAACACGATGCTTCCTTGTCATTTTTCGCAAGAGATGGTGAACCAGACGAGGCTTTTTTTTAGAACATTACAGCACAGAACAGGTCCTTCGGCCCACGATGTTGTGCCGCGCTTTATCTGAAAACAAGATCAAGCTATCCCACTCCCTATCATCCTGGTGTGCTCCATGTGCCTGTCCAATAACCGCGTAAATGCTCCTAAAGTGTCTGACTCCACCATCACTGCAGGCAGTCCATTCCACACACCAACCACTTTCTGCGTAAAGAACCTACCTCTCATATCCTTCCTGTATCTCCCAACACGAACCCTATAGTTATGCCCCCTTGTAATAGCTCCATCCAGCCGAGGAAATAGTCTTTGAGCGTTCACTCGATCTAACCCCTTCATCATTTTATAAAAATCTATTAAGTCTCCCCTCAGCCTCCTCCGCTCCAGAGAGAACAGCCCGAGCTCCCTCAACCTTTCCTCATAAGACCTATCCTGCAAACCAGGCAGCATCCTGGTAAATCTCCTCTGCACTCTTTCCAGCGCTTCCACATCCTTCTTATTGTGAGGTGACCAGAACTGCATACAATATTCCAAATGTGGTCTCACCAAGGTCCTGTACAGTTGCAGCCAAACCCCACGGCTCTGAAACTCCAACCCCCTGATAATAAAACTAACACACGATATGCCTTCTTCACAGCTATATCCACTTGAGTGCCAACCTTTTGAGATCTGTGGATATGGACCCCAAGATCTCTCTGTTCCTCCACAGTCTTCATAACCCTACCTTTGACCCTGCAATCCACATTTAAATTAGTCCTGCCAAAATGTATCACCTCACATTGATCACGGTTAATATCCATTTGCCATTTTTCAGCCCAGCTTTGCATCCTATCTATGTCTCTTTGCAGCCAACAACAGCCTTCCACCTCATCCACTATTCCACCAATCTTGGTGTTTTTAGCAAATTTACTGATCCACCCTTCAGCCCCCTCCTCTAAGTCATTAATAAAAATCACAATTAGCAGAGGACCAAGCACAGGTCCCTCTGGCACTCCGCTAGCAACCTGTCTCCAATCCGAAAATTTTCCCTCCACCACCACCCTCTGTCTTCGATCAGACAGCCAATTACCTAACCAATCGGCCAACTTTCCCGCTATCCCACGCGTCCTCACTTTCATCATAAGCCGACCATGGGGGACCTTATCAAACGCCTTACTAAAGTCCATGTATATGACATCAACTGCCCTACCTTCATCAACATTCTTAGTTACCTCTTCAAAAAAGTCTACCAAATTTGTGAGGCACGACTTGCCCTTCACGAATCCGTGCTGACTGTCCCAGATTAATCCGCATCTTTCTAAATGTTCGTAAATCCCATTCCTAAAGACCTTTTCCATCAATTTTCCAACCAACGAAGTAAGACTAACCGGTCTATAATTACTAGGGTCATTTCTATTCCCTGTCTTAAACAGAGGAACAACATTCGCCATTCTCCAGTCCTCTGGCACCATCACCGTGGAAAGCGAGGACCCAAAGATCAAAGCCAACGGCTCTGCAATCTCATCCCATGCCTTCCAAATAATCCTAGGATATATTTCATCAGGCCCAGGGGACTTATCGAACTTCAGTTTATTCAAAACTGCCAGGGCATCCTCCCTCCGAACATCTATATCCTCCAGCCTATCAGCCTGTAAGACATTCTCTTCCTCAAAAACATGGCCCCTCTCCTTGGTGAACACTGAAGAAAAGTATTCATTCATCACCTCGCCTATCTCTACTGACTCCATACATAAGTTCCCACTACTGTCCTTGACGGCCCGAACCTCACCCTGGTCATTCTTTTATTCATCATATCAGAGTAAAAGCCTTGGGTTTCCCTTGATCCGACCCAGGAAGGACTTCTCATGTCCCCTCCTCGCTCTCCTAAGCCCCTTTTTCAGCTCGTTCCATGCTAACTTGTAACCCTCAATCGAGCCATCTGAACCTTGTTTCCTCATCCCGACATAGCTTCCCTCTTCTTTTTCACAAGACATTCCACCTCTTTCGTGAACCATGGTTCCCTCACTCGGCCATTTCCTCCCTGCCTGACAGGGACATACCAATGAAGGACATCCAGTATTTGTTCCTTGAAAAAGTTCCACTTTTCATTGGTGCCTTTCCCTGACAGTTTCTGTTCCCAACTTATGCCCCCTAATTCTTGCCTAATCGCATCATAATTACCTCTCTCCCAGTTGTAAGCCTTGCCCTGCCGTACGGCCCTATCCCTCTCCATTGCAATAACAAAAGACACCGAATTGTGGTCACTATCTCCAAACTGCTCTCCCACAACCAAATCTAACACTTGGCCCGGTTCATGTCCCAGTACCAAATATGTGGATAGGCCTCACCTCTTGTCGGCCTATCCACATATTGTGTCAGGAAATCCTCCTGCACACACTGCACAAAAACTGCCCCATCCGAACTATTTGACCTACGAAGGTTCCAATCAATATTTGGAAAGTTAAAGTCCCCCATGACAACTACCCTGTGACCCCCACGCATATCCAGAGTCTGCTTAGCAATTTCTTCCTCCACATCTCTGTTACTATTTGGGGGCCTATAGTAAACTCCTAAGAACGTGACCGTTCCTTTCCTATTTCTAACCTCAGCCCATATTACCTCAGAGTGCAGATCCCCCTCGAAGTGCCTTTCCGCAGTCGTTAAACTATCCTTGATTAACAATGTTACTCCTCCACCTCTTTTTCCAGCTTCCCTACATTTACTCAAACATCTATACCCCGGAACGTCCAACAACCATTCCTGTCCTTGTTCTACCCATGTCTCCGTAATGGCCACAACATCGTAGTCCCAAGTACCAATCCACGCCCCAAGTTCATCTACCTTGTTGCGGATGCTCCTTGCATTGAAGTATTCACACTTCAACCCAAATCCCTGTCTACCGGTACCCACCCTTGACTCTGATACCTTCCCCAATAGCTCACCACCCTCAGCACTGACTTCTGGGCGACAACCCGTTTTCCCACTCCCCAGACAAATTAGTTTAAACCCCACTGAAGAGCCGTCTCAAATTTCCAAACCAGAATATTGGTGCCGCTCTTGTTCAGGTGCACCCCGTCCTGTTAGGGGCAATTTAAATGGTGCCGGCTCTTCACTGCAGCTCATTATGTTTCTGACTGGATGAGATTTATATTTGTTACACAGTTCAGGATGATCTAATTCAGTGAAGGAGCAGCTCCAGGTTCCTGGTGGCCCGTCCCAATTCAATTTATTTGGACCCATTTCAGTAACAAACCTGTAAATGACATAAATATGAGACGGACAAGTGTGGGAGCGTGGCCCACCGCTCTAAAGCGCTGTATTGAAGCTCCAGTCCCTGACTCGGCATGCGTTCGAAGACCAGCACTGCAAAAGTTAGTTTCAAATGTGGTTCTTGCAGCTGAAGTCTAACAGCTCAGATTGAATGTCGGTTTGTGTGAATTGTCGTTCTTAGTAGGAACAGCGAGCAAAAACAGTATTAATGTAAACAGTGATTATGCTAAAGGAGATTGTGTGGAAGGAGTGTAGTTGCTGCTGCAGAGAACACACAGGGAATCACAGGCGGAATTACTGTCGATATCAACAATAGGATTGACATTGACACTGTATTCCCTCCAGGGGTGTTGAATTGATGGATTCGGATTTTCCAAATCAAGTTCAAATTCTTTCATGGGCGCTTCCCACCATTCCTCACTGCAACGACATCTTTGGTGAGAGTTATTTAAAATGATGCAACGGGAACACAGATGATCGCCTCATTATTAATCTCTCACATCAGCTTCACTGATGGTATAATGAACAAGATGTGGTGACGTTGCCCTGGGTTCGATGTCCCTTTCAAGTTGCATATTTTAACTTCCTACTCTCCATCTCAGGCATGTCCATATCCATCAAACATCTCCTACCTGAAAACACAAACTGTTCTTCTCTCCACTGATAGTGATGCACTTATTCTGAGCTATGTGCAGAAATTGGCTCGAAACGTCTGCGCTTGGAGAATTGGGTTTGTAAGTCAGGAGTCGCAAGTTCAATTCTCGCTGGAGCCTGTAGGTAAAATTTAGCTGGTCAGAGACATGATGTGGAGATGCCGGCGTCGGGCTCGGGTGGGCACAGTACGAAGTTTCACAGCATCAGACTAAAGTCCAACAGGTTTATTTGGTCGCATGAGCTTTCAGAGTGCTGCTCTTTCATCAGGTGACTGGCGAGCTAGGTTCACAAACAGGGCATAGAGAGACACAGACTCAATTGCATGATAATGGTCGGAATGCGAGTCTTAACAGTTAATCAAGTCTTTCCAGATACAGCCAAAGCAAGTGGAGATAGGTTTAAGCATGGTTTAAAGAGCTCCATAAGCTCGTGCTACCAAATAAACTTGTGAGACTTCTTGCTGATGAGAGCTGTCGGGAGGATGCAAAGAGACTGGGAGGAGAAAAAGATAGCGTTGATGAGTGGGCAAGATAACAAATTCGGTGCAATTTTGGAAATTAACAGATATTCTCCTCAGAAAGTAGAGGCGTTTGAGGGTTTCCTTCACTATAGCGGAGACAGTGAGTGACCAGCATAGGTTGTTGGTGATATGGACATCTAGAAACTTGAAGGTCTCGAACAGTTCCACTTCATCCCCGTTAATGTATGTCCTCTGGTATGTAAGTGCCTCACGTCAGTGTTTGAGATGGGACCCTCTATGGCGGTGTGATCAGCAAACTAGAAAATGGAGTTGCGTCTTCACTTCACTTTGGTAAATAACTTTTCCTCCTGTTAAAAGGAAAACGTTCTTTCATCCAATTTTTAATTATCATTTTCTCCTCACTTCTTGACAGCATGCTTCTGCTAAATCGGTCCCGTGGAACTCTTAAACTAATTTGCACAGTCTACACAGTTAAAATGTCTCTCAGCAGTGTGAATTGTTTGTTGTGTTTTCAAGTCAGATATCAGAGTGAATCCCTTGCCAGACTCAGAGCAGATGAGTGGTCTATAGCTCGAGTGATTTCGCTAATGTTGAGTAGGAGTGGGTGATCACCTGAAACTTGTACCAAAGCGAGAGCACCTGAACGGTCGCTCTTAGTGTGAACAGGTTCAAGGAGCTTTTAAGCCCTTCCCGCAGGCTGGGCCTCTCTCAGTGTGAACTTGCATTTGTGCCCAGCAGTTGCAAGACTGAGTGAATCCCTTCCCACATTTCGAACAGGTGAATGATTGCTCCTTAGTGTGAACTCGGCGATGTTTTGTGAGGCAGTTTCAATGGTTGAAAGCAGTGCCACAGTGAGAAGACCTGAACGTTCCTCATCACTCTGAACAACGTGATGAGATATCAAGTTGCCAGAACATGGAAAGCACTTCCCACGTGGTAGGCAATCGAAGATCTCAGCTTTTGCTGCTATTTAGTCAGGTCTGATGATTCCTTGAAAAGCAGACAAACTCGTGAGATCCTGACTGATTTCACGTCAGTATTGTTGGAGGGATCAAACAAAGGGAGTCTTTAAGACCATCTGTCGCTGCAGAAAGGTGTTTATTCAAGCTTGCACTGAACATACTGGAGAACACCCAGAGTACCATTTCAGGGCTATTCTTCTGCATGACTGTGCTAAGATGGATTCATGCAGCAATGTGTGCATTCAGTGGTCTGATTGGGGGGGGGGGGGGGGGGTCATTATCTGTTAGTTCAGCTTTTGTCATTACAGAAATATATTTCTGCTGGATTATGATTGGTTCTGTCGTCCTGTTTTCCTGATTAGGTCATCTCACACAGTGCTGTTGCTTCAGTTACCCTGATGTTGTTATTTTGTACTCTTACCACTTTATCTCCGGTGTTGTTTGTTTCTACTTTGGTGTGGTTTGAAATCGTTATATATTTATATTTATTGACGTGTATATTTATTGATTGCTACAACTGTCACCTCTTCCAATACAGCCTTCATTTTTTAATTAGATTTTCTAGGGGCGCAAAGACTTTATGTGTTCTTCTCAGACATGATGGAGTCATGGTAAAAAATGCCTTGGATCTCCATTTTTTTTACAATCTCTGGCACCCACCACCTGGGGTGTACCTGTCTGGTTCTATCTGCTTTAATGTTGCAGCCTGGTTACGGATTTAACCATTTCTGCTAGTTTTTTTTATGCAGCCTTTGTTCTCATGAATCTCATCCTTCCATAATGATTCCCCCTGTTGGCCCGAGGTCATAAATTCCACTGCTCTGTCCTTTGAAACCATATGTATCCCTTATAAATCTCTCTTCATCCCAGCTACCTGCTTCGAAACTGCAAAATTGCAGAGAAATACCTCGCATTACATGCTACACATATATTATGAGACTAGGGAGACATTTCGCAGAGAAATATTTTGCGACCCATGGTACATTTTACAAAGAAATACTTTGCGAATTGGGGACACCGTTATGAACCTCATCCGATTTCTCCTGTGTCCAGATTAGCCAAGATGTGGAGATGCCAGCGTTGGACTGGGATAGGTACAGTGAGAAGTCTCACAACACCAGCTTAAAGTCAAACAGGTTTATTTGGTAGCACGAGCTTTCGGAGCGCTGCCCCTTCATCATTGTGAGAGGAGAATTGGGCTCACAAACACGGCATATATTGACGCTGAATCAATTGGAAGATAATGATTGGAATGCAAGTCGTATCAGGTAATCAACTATTTACAAGTGCAGACAATGTGAGTGGAGAGAGCGTTAAGCACAGGTTAAAGAGTGATGTTGGCCAAATTTAAAGTGACTGTTCAGGATTCTTCAGGTGGCTTGTTGTCCCTGGATCTCCATTGCTGTCACTATCTCTGGTACCTACAACGTGGTGTGTGGTTGTCTGGTGCTATCTGCGGGGCAGGGTGTTAACTCAAATTTGCTCTACCTGCTTTAAGTATTAATATTTAGCCTGGCTGCGGCTTTAACTCTTTCCACTGCAAACTATGTTCCCAGAAAACTAATCCTTCCACAGCGTTAAGATATTGGTTGGACATCAGTTCCTGGAAATATTTATCGCACTTCCCAGATTTGAGCATATAAAAGGTCTCTTGTCAGTGCGAGCAAGTTGATGGGCCATCACCTGTATCAGATGAGTGAAGCTTTTACCACATGCAGCTGACTTGCTCCCTCTGGTGTAACTGTGCTGAGCTTGGTTGAATTCTTGAATACAGTGCCACAGTGAGACACCTGAAATGTCTCTCGTCAGTGTGAACACGTTGATGGGACATCAGCTCACTTGGACTTTTATAAGACTTCCCACAGTCTGAGCATTTCACAGGTCTATTGTCAGTGTGAACTCGCTGATGGGAAATCAGCTCACTGGAACGTTGGGAACACCTCCCGCAATTTGGGCATTTAAAAAGTCTTTGTTTTGAGTCAACATGTTGCTGGGACATCTGATCCCCAGAGGTTTTAAAGAACTTTCCGCAAGTTGGGACATTTAAAAGATCTCTCATCGGTGTGAACACGTTGATGGAAATTCAGTTTCCTTGAACTTTTAAAGCATAGTGTTGACAGTTAAAACGTCTCTCATCCCTGTGAACTGGTTTCTTGGTCATCCTTTTCCCAGAAATCTGAAAACACCTTCCACAGTGTGGGCAGCTGAAAAGCCACTCCTCAGTGTGAACGAATTGATAGGAAATCAAGTTCCAAGGAAGTTTAAAGCACGTTTCGCAATCCGGGAATTTCAAATGTTTGCATCAGTGTGAATTCGCTGGTGTGGTTTGAAGTTGAATGACGGAGTGAATCATTTTCCACATTTGGAGCAGGTGAACACGGTGGATGTACATTTGCTTCAACAATCAGGCAACCAACCGCATTCATTCCGCACTCGCAGAAGGTGAACCATCTCTCCTCACTGTGACTGGACGGATGAGTTTCAAGGTCACATTGGGAGTTTGATTGCTTCCCACAAACCCCAGGCTCCAACAGCTTCTTCCAGTTGTGACTGAATTTATGTCCTGTCAAGTCTGATTATTGCCTGAATCTTCGCCCACACGTGAACACGTGTACGGTTTCTCCCCCATGTGAAAGGTGTTTTTTTTCACATGGAGGAGGAGGTGTGCCTATCCTCACTGATCGTGTTCTGTGAGTTATGAAGTCTGGGATCCAATCAGAGAGGGAACAGCCGAGCCCCACACCACGGAGTTTGGAGATATGTTTTGTGAGAATACCGCTGTTGAAGGCAGAGCTGCAGTCATTTAATAGGGGTGCAACAGAGAACAAGGAACAAAGAAATTTCCAGCACAAGAACAGGCCCTTCAGCCCTCCAAGCCTGCACCGACCATTTTGCCCGACGTAACTAAAACCGCCTACCCTCTGGGGACCATATCCCTCTCTTCCCATCCTATTCATCTACTTGTCAAGAAGCCACTTAAAACTCACGACCGCATCTAATTCCACTACCTCCCACGGCAACAAATTCCAGGCACCACTACTCTGTGTAAAAAAACCTCCTTTAAACCTTGCCGCTCGCACCTTAAATCTCTGCCTCCTAGTAATTGGCTCTTCCACACTGGGAAAAAGCTGCTGTGGATCCACTCTGTCAATGCTCTCATAATCTTGTAGACTTCTATCAGGTCTCCCCTCAACCTCCGTCGCTCCAGTGAGAACAAACAAAATTTCTCCAACCTCTCCTCATAGCTAATGGCCTCCATTCCAGGTAGTATCTTTTTTGTAAATCTGTTCAGAGGTGTGTGTGTTCACGTCGAAATGGACCTGCTCACATCAATTTTTCCAAAAATGCCCTACAACATCTGCACTGAATTTAGACATTGGCCTATTGATAACAAATTTAACCGTATTCCACTGTGACAAAGAGAGTATCCTCACAGACCCATTTGGCATCACTTGGATCCGAATTACTAACCATGACTGAGAACATGGCTCAGCTTTCTGTAAAAGTGAATTTTTCATCATGTTTATGACTAAGCGCCAGTTAGAAACATAGAACCTCGACAATGCAGAAGGAGGCCATTCGGCCCACCGAGTCTGCACCGACCACAATGCCACTCAGGCCCTATCCCCATAAACACGTGCATTTACCCTCGCTAGTCCTCCTGACACCAAGGGGCAATTTAGCATGGCCAATCCACTTAACCCCCACATCTTTGGAGTGTGGGAGGAAATTGGAGCAACCGGAGGAAACCCACGCAGACACGGTAAAAATGTACAAACTCTACACAGACAGTGACTCAAGTCGGGAATCCAACCCGGGTTCCTGGCGCTGTGAGGCAGCAGTGCTAACCACTGTGCCACCATCACGTGTTGGTCTGACTCCAGAATGCAAGAGTTATTGATTTTATGAATAAATGGAACGGATAATTCTGCATTTACCGTGAATTGCACTTTAGAAATTTCAGAAAAAAAAACACACTAAATCAAAAGGTTCGGCAGCTGTGTTAATCTGGACATTACATAAAATTAATCAAAGAAAAATCCCAAAGCAATTAATCGTTTCCCTGGAGCCTGAGCGGAGATATATATGTAAGTTGTTACACTGAAATACAAACGTTCTCAGGGCTTCTAACAGAAATGCACAGAGTGCCGACAGGGTTGGTGTTTGCTATTTACTACCCGGTCATTGGGGGTATCGGGGTTCCAGGTAAATTATTTCACTTCTTCACTGCCGACTCTTTGGTTGCCTGTATTGATTTGCTCATCCAGCTCCTTCTTTTCTCCATTGGGTGGGATCTATATTTCTAAATCATGGCTATGGTTTCTGTCCCACAACTGCTATAATTTCAGATTTTCAGAGTATCCTACATTGCAGAAAGAGGCCATTCGACCCATTGAGTCTGCACTATCCCACCCAAGCCCTATCGCCATAACCCAATGCATTTACCCTAGCTCGTTCCCCTGACCATGAGCAGCAATTTAGGAAGGCCAATCCACCCAAAACGCAGATCTTTGGAGTGTGGGAGGAAACCGGAGCCCCCGGAGGAAACCCACGCAGACACGGGGAGAACATGCAAACTCCACACAGACAGTGACTCAAGCCGGAAATCGAACCTGGGTCCCTGGTGCTGTGAGGCGTGAGGCAGCAGTGCTAACCACTGCGCCACCGTGCCGTGCATTTTACAGCTTACCCATGTTTTCAATTTGACGATATTTATTTGTCATTTAAGGGAGTACTTTTATTCATTTCTTTCTTGATACATTGATGGTATATTTCCCCCATTGACAGTGGCATGTGCTCCTTTGGAATTTTTGTTTATCACTTGTAGAATTGCTTTCACTTAATTTTGGAGTATCTTTCTGTGATGCAAAACATTCCATTGCTTCGATTAAGCAATTCCTCCCATTTACGCACACCCTCGCTATAAATAAATGGAATTCTATTGCGGAATTGGCAGTGGCACATTTAATCAAATATCACAACATTATCACAGAGCTAATGAAGTTCTATTCTGTTAACAGGGAGGCAGCTACCACGCTTCTTTTGGCATTGTTTATGTGAGTAAGCTTTTGCACTATCGTCACGGTGCAAATGTTAAACTATAGCGTTTTTGCCACATTACCGTGGGTCATACGACGGATTCTATTAAATATATTCTGTCATTGAGATCCACGCTGATGGAACAAATCTTCAAAGGGATTATTGAATAAGAATATTGAATCATTAAATAATTATCTGTGGATTTGGTGCATCAATTTATTGAAGGGATGTTGGTAGGTGCAGTTTTGTGGGGAACTGCTGCATTGTAGCCTTTATTTTTACAAAAAGACCACACATTCTACCAATTCCAGCGGTTCAACAAAATACTGAAGATACCAAGTGATAATCAGCTGAATAGTTCGGACACAGAAATGTGTCTCATCCGTTACCCAATATATCCTCTTAAAGTCAGACAAGCGATAATTGTCAATTCAGTCCCTCCTGTTTAAAGTTTATTTATTAGCTTCTCAAGTAGGCTTACATTCATACTGCAATGAAGTTACTGTGAAAATCCCCCTAGTGGCCACACTCCGGCAGCTGTTCGGGCACACTGAGGGAGAATTTAGCATGCAAATGCACCTAACCAGTTTGTCTTTCAGACTGTGGGAAGAAACCGGGGTAACCGGAGGAAACCCACGCAAACACAGGGAGAACGTGCAGAGTCCGCACAGAGAGCAAAGCAAGCTGGGAATCGAACCTGGGTCCCTGGCTCTGTGAGGAAGGAGTTGTAACCACTCTGCCACCGAGTTGCCCACCGCGTTTAAAAACATGTTTGAGAAGTTGAACGTTAGTTTTTCCAACAGTGAAACGTTTTACAATATTTTGTTGGAATGTGCCAGTTTTGACCCACAGTGCGAATTAATCCGTGTACTTGTTCATTTCGACAAACTTTTTTTTCCTGGTTTATTATTGCAGACCCGTTCTAATACTATTTGCTGATCTGCCACTTTCTTTGCTTATTTGAGCCCATGTTGGTTTCAATGAGTTTTCTTTGTTTCGAATTCTCAGTTTGACTAGATTACACGATTTCACATTTGCTTGGCCTTTGACTTTCTTTATCTTTAATGGGATGGTTATTTTGAATGAAGAAGTAATTCTCAACAGATGCCACGATAATATGCCATTTTCTCTGGATCTCTACCTCTTTCTCCATTACCTTTCTCTCTATATCCTCCTTTGTCTCCCGCCTCATTCTCTATTTCAGTCTGTCTTGCCTGCTCTCTCTTTTACTTTCTGTTGTTCTCTCTCTTTCTATCTCCAGCTCTGCCTCTCCGTTTTTTTGTTTTCTGCCTGTTACTTTTTGCTCACGCTCTCTCACTCTTGCTTTCCCTTTCCTCATTATCTCTCTCGCTCAGGAAATCAGTAACAATGCTGCTTTTGCAAAGTCCATCACAGTCACATCTATTTATTTATTTATGTTAAAATTGGGCTCACATTAACACTGCAATGAAGTTACTGTAAACATCCCCTTGTCATCACTCTCTGCCGCCTGTTTGCGTATGCTGAAAAATAATTTAGCATCGCCAGTTCAGCTAACCAGCACGACATTCGAAACATAGGAGGAAACTGGATCACCTGGAGGAAACCCAGGCAGACACGGGGAGATCGTGCAGACTCTGCACAGACAGTGACCAAGATTGGAATTGAAACTTGGTCCCTGGCGTTGTGAGGCATGACTGCTGAACACTGTGCCACGGTTCCACCCGTTACCCAATATTACGCCAAACTTGGCAGTCATTGTGTTCCTGGATTTTAAGGCCTGACTCAACCTCAGAATGGAAAATCCTGCCTGAAGCAAATAGACATTTCCATTGTCCATCATTCGTCCGCTCCGATTCCATGGCGGGCGGGGAGGTTGAATTGCAGAGCGGGCCTCTCCCAGTGTATGACATTTGAACTGATATCTATGACCCTTGCAGATATCCTGCACACGAGCTTTTGTCACGAATGTTATTTTAAAGGATAAGATGTATGTCTCATTCAGTATCCTGTCTATTGCAACAGTTTTCAGATTTTGTGTTGGCTTCACTTTTGCAGCAGTTGACATTTCTGCCTGTGTTGCGGTCGCTTTCATGCATGATCGCTTTACGGTGATACATTGCCAAAAGCTCATCAGAATCATGGCCGCACTGAGCTGCGGTAGAACAGACTATTTTATTTTGCTTATGGACGCATATATATATACTTACAAATAAGCCCTGTTTCTGTGGCATGGAAATAACATTTCATATGAGACCTTCTTGCCCTGCTTAAGGGCAAGGAGATTATGATGCCATTAGGCGAGATCGAGAATGCATAGGTTGGGGAAGGAAACTGCAGGGGATGGGCACATTTGAAATGTGGAGCTTCTTCAATAAACAGCTATTGCGTGTCCTTGATAAGTATGTACTTGTCAGGCAGGGAGGAAGTGGTCGAGCGAGGGAACTGTGGTTTACTAAAGAAGTTGAATCTCTTGTTAAGAGGAAGAAGGAGACTTATGTAAAGATGAGACGTGAAGGCTCAGGGTGCTTGAGAGTTACAAGTTAGCCAGGAATGACCGAAAGAGAAAGTTAAGAAGAGCCAGGAGGGGACATGAGAATTCTTTGGCAGGTACGATGAAGGAAAGCCCTATAGCTTTCTATTGGTATGTCAGGAATAAAAGAATGACTAGGGTGAGATTAGGGCCAGTCAAGGATTAGGGCCAGTCAAGGACAGTAGTGGGAAGTTGTGTGTCGAGGCTGAAGAGATAGGAGAGGCGCTAAATGAATATTTTTCGTCGGTATTCACGCAGGAAAAAGACAATATTGTCGAGGGGAATACTGAGATACATGCTATTGGACAAGACGGGATTGAGGTTAATAAGGAGGAAGTGTTAGCAGTTCTGGAACGTGTTAAATTAGGTAAGTCCCATGGGCCGGATGGGAATAATCCCAGGATTCACTGGGAGGCTAGGGAGGAGATGGCGGAGCCTTTGGCTTTGATCTTTATGTCGTCATTGTCTACAGGAATCGTGCCAGGAGAATGGAGGAGAGCAAATGTTGTCCCCTTGTTCAAGGAGGGGAGTAGAGACAACCCTGGTGTTTATAGACCAGGGAGCCTTACTTCTGTTGCGGGCAAAGTTTTGGAAAGGATTATAAGAGATAGGATTTATAATAATCGAGAAATGAATAATTTGATTAGGGATAGTCAATACAGTTTTGTGAAGGGTAGGTCGTACCTCACAAACCTTATTGAGTTCCTTGAGACGGTGACCAAGGAGGTGGATGAGGGTAAACCAGTTGATGTGGTGTATATCGATTTCAGTAAAGTGTTTGATATGGTTCCCCACGATAAGCTATTGGAGAAAATACGGACGCATGGGATTGAGGGTGATTTAGCGGTTTGGATCAGAAATTGGCTTGCTGTAAGAAGACAGAGAGTGGTGGTTGATGGGAAATGTTCGTCCTGGAGTACTGTTCCTCGTGATGTACCGCAAGGATCTGTTTTGAGGTCACTACTGTTTGTCATTTTTATAAATGACATGGATGAGGGCGTAGAAGGATTGGTTAGTAAATTTGCGGATGACACTAAATTTGGTGGAGTTGTGGACAGTGCGGAAGGTTGCTGCAAGTTACAGAGAGACATAGATAAGCTGCAGAGCTGGGCTGAGAGGTGGCAAATGGAGTTCAATGCGAATATTTTTGAGGTGATTCACTATGGAAGGAGTAAAAGGTTTACAGAGTACTGGGCTAATGGGAAGGCAATTGGTAGTGTGGATGAACAGAGAGATCTCGTTGTCCATGTGCATTGATCCCTGAAAGTTTCAAGCCAGGTTGATAGGGTTGGTAAGAAGGCGTATTTTTGGTATTATTGGTAGAGGGATTGAGTTTCGGAGCCATGTGGTCTTGCTGCGGCTGTACAAATGTTAGTGCGGCCGCACTTGAAAAATTGCGTACAGTTCTTGTCGCCGCATTGTAGGAAAGATGTGGAAGCATTGTAAAGCGTGCAGAGGAGATTTAATGGGACCTTGCCTGTTTTGGTGGGAAGGTCTCATGAGGAAAGGCTGAGAGACTTGACGTTGTTTTCGTTGGAGAGAAGAAGGTTAAGAGGTGATTTAATAGAGGCATACAAGATGATCAGAGGATTAGATAGGGTGGATAGTGGGAGCGTTTTTCCTCGTATGGTGATGGCTAGCACGAGGAGGCATAGCTTTAAATTGAGGGGTGATAGAGATAGGACAGATGTCACAGGTAGGTTCTTCACTCAGAGAGTAATAAGGGCGTGAAATGCCCTGCCTGCAGCAGTAGTGGACTCGCCAACTTTAAGAGCATTTAAATGTTCATTGGAAAAACATATGGATGATATTGGAATAGTATAGGTTAGATGGGCTTTAGGTTGGTTTCACTGGTCGGCGCAACGTCGAGGGCTGAAGGGCCTGGGCTGCGCTGTATTTTTCTACGTTTATGGGTCGAATCGTCCGTTGTAAATATCTTCCTTTGATTGTGGTTTTACTGCTTAATGCAATGACCGTTAGACACATGCCATCTCCTGTACACTCTGGACGCCAAAGAAAGAAACAGGTTAGTGTAACCTCGAGATGTACACACGAATAAATTTCCAAAGCTTCTAATCTTCACAATGGCAGGCAGTTTAATCCTGTTCACCTTGTCATGTTTAATACCAATCCTATGTATCTACATTGTAAATACTAGTTATGCTTCCTTATCTGATGACAATTCTGAAAAAGAGTCACATTGGTCTTGAAACATTGACTATGTTTCTCCCCCCAGACAAACTGCCGCACCCGCTGTTCTCTCCCTGCACAGAGGGGCCACGGTGGCCAGTGGTTGTCAATGCTGCCTCAGTCTGACAAGGACCCACTTTCATATACCTGGCTTGGGTCACCGTCTGTATGGATTTTGCACAATCTCCCCGTGTCTGTGTGGGTTCCTTCCAGATGCTCCAGTTTATTCCCTCACTCCAAAGATGTGCGGATTATGTGGATTGGCCATTCTAAATTGTCCCTTAGTGTCAAGGGGACGAGCTTGGGTAAATGAACACTGTTATGGGGAGAGGGTCTGAGTTGGATTGTGTTCGGTGCAGACTTGATGGGCCGAATGGGTTCCTCCCGAACTGTAGAATTCCATGATTCTTTTTTTTTCACGTCTCTATGATCGGCAGTATTTTGCATTTATTCAGATTTCAGTGACTCCATCATTCTCCTCCAGCATAACAGAGTTTTATTAAGCATCAACCTGCATATTTATTCTGGTAGGGATTTTGCCCCAGTTCAGCAATTGGGTGGGGGGTGGGGCGGAGCGGGGGGCCGGGGGGAGGTGGGCGGCGGTGGGGGAAGGAGCAGAGTCCAATCGTCCGACTTTTTCGGATGTTTCAAACTGGAAATGGAAATGTAATCACGAATTGTGTTTTATGGATTCAATATTATTTTCACACAGCAACTTCGGCACTTTGGCGGCGTGGGCGGGGCGGTGGGGGGAGGGGGTGGTGCGATTCGGATCGCATTTCTCGATTGCCTGTGGAGATAAAATTGTTAGAACTGCAACTCGCTGTTGCTGGTGGTGTGGATTCTGCAACTTCCCCCACAAAATGCATTTTCTGGATATTGCTCTTGGACCGATCTACAGTCAAGCAGAGAAATCAAGAGGAACATTTCATGCATTGGTTTCAAAATTTTCCCATGTCTTTTTATCCTCCGTTGTGTTTCATATGAATACTGGTGAGGCAGTGAATTATATACTGGGGATAATGCTCTGGGGACCACCAGTGGAATCCCACCACGGCAAATGGTGAAATGGGATGATGCAACACACGGAATAAAAAATAAATCTAACGATTAGAATTCTCATAATTCTGATCTGGCTCACTGATATCCTTGAGGGAAGGAAAACCCCGACCCTACTTGGTCAGGAATATATTCGATTCCAGACAATGTGTTTGACTCTTCATCGATGGACAATGAATACGTGTCCAGCCAACGATGCCACAGAGCGACACAGAAAAAAAACTCCATAGACCTGACTTGAGACCATAAGAAATTGGAGGAGAATTAAGTCAATCGGCCCATCGTGTCTGCTCCGCCATTCAATCACGGCTGATATTTTTGTAATTCCCATTCTCCTGCCTTTTCTCCATGACCCCTGATTCCCTTATTAATCACGAACATATCGATGTCTTCTTAAAGACACTCAATGACCTGGCCTCCACCGCCTTCTGCGACAAAGTTCCACAGATTCACCAGTTTCTGGCTGAAGAAATTCCTCCTCATCTCTGTTTTAAAGGATCGTCCTTTTAGCTTAAGTTTGTGCCCTCTGGCTCTAGTTTTTCCTACGATTGGAAATACCCTCTCCTCGTCCACTCTATCCAGGCCTCGCAGTAGCATGTAAGTTTCAATAACATCTCCCTCATCCTTCTAAACTCCAATGAACACAGATCCAGAGTTCTTAAGCGTTTCACTCTTCATTCTCTTCATTCCAGGAATCATTTATGTGAACCTTTTCTGTACACTTTGCATGCGGCACCTTGGCAAAGGCCTTCTTTAAATCGAAATCAATCATGTTCACTGGTTCTCCTTTATCTAACTTCCTTCTTACCTCCTCAAAGAACTCAAACAGATTTGTCAGACATGACCCTCCCTTGACGAAGCCATGCTGACTGAGTCCTATTTCATCATGCACTTGCAAATACTCCACGATCTCATCTTTAGTAATTGAATCTAAAATCTTGCCAATAACCGAAGTCAGGCTGGACAGCACATAGTTTTCCGTCTGCTGCCTCCCACCCGTCTTAAGCAGCAGTGTTATACTAGCTGCTGTACAATCCTCTGGTAGCCTCCCTGCCTCCAGTGATTCCTGAAAGATCACCACCAATGCCTCCACAATTTCCTCAGCTATCCCTTTCGGAACCCTGGGGTATGGTCCATCCGGTCCAGATGTTTTATCCATCTGCAGACCTTTCCGTTTCCCCAAAACCTTCTCCTTCGTGATGGCCACTGCACTCACGTGTTCCCGCTGATTTTCTTGGATCTCTGGCGTCCCATTGTTGTCTTCCACCGTGAAGACAGATGCAAAGTAAATATTCAGATCCTCTGCCGTTTATTGTTTCCTATTATTACTTCTCCAGCCTCATTTTCCAGTGGTCCAATGTCTATTTTTGCCTCTCTTATATTTTATACATTGAAAAAAAACTTCTTATCTTCTTTTATATTCCCAGCTTGCTAATACTCATCTTTTATCTTTGTCCGCCTTCTTTTTTTTTAGTTACCCTCTGCTCACTTTTAAAGGCTTCCCGATCCTCTGGCTTCCCACTAGTCCTCGCCACTCTGTATGATTTTGCTTTTGTCTTCATGCTGCCCTTGATTTCCCTCGTCAGGCATGAATGCTTCCTCCTCCCCTTCGCATCCTTGGGATGAATTTCTGTTGCTCCTTCCTAATAACCCCCCAAAACTCTTGCCATTGCTATTCCGCTGACTTCCCTGATAGGCTCACTCTCGAATCAACTGTGGCCAGCTCCTCCCTCACGTCATTGTTGTTACCTTTATTTAATTGTAATACCAAGGTAAATTCTATCATATTGTGGTCACTGTTCCCTGAGAGTTCCTTCTCCTTAAGTTCCGAATCAGGTCTGCCTCATTACACACCACCGAATCCAGAATTGCCTGTTCCCTCGTAGGCTCTGTCACAAACTGCTCCAAAATAAGAACATCTATTAGACACTTCACAAATTATTTTTCTGGGATCCACGACATACCTGTTCCTCCAAGTGCACCTTCATGTTGAAGTCCTCCATGACTATTTTAATATAGCCTTCTCATATGCATTTCCTATCTCCTTAATTATTTTCTACTCCACATCCTGACTACTGCTGGGGGCCATGTAACTCCCATCAGAATATTTTTACCTTTGCGATTGCTCAACTCTACCCACAGAGGTTCTATGCCTTCTGATTATACATCGCTTCTTGCTATCGATTTAACTTCATTCCTTACTAACAGTGCAACTCCGCCGCTTTTGCCCAGGGCGGCACGGTAGCACAGTGGTTAGCACTGCTGCTTCACAGCTCCAGGGACCAGGGTTCGATTCCCGGCTTGGGTCACTGTGTGTGTGGAGTTTGCACATTCTCCTCGTGTCTGCGTGGGTTTCCTCTGGGTGCTCCGGTTTCCTCCCACAGTCCAAAGATGTGCGGGTTAGGTTTATTGGCCAAGCTAAAATTTCCCTTAGTGTCCTGGGATGCGTAGGTTAGAGGGATTAGTGCGTAAATATGTCGGGATGTGGGTATAGGGCCTGGGTGGGATTGTGGTCGGTGCGGACTCGATGGGCCGAATGGTCTCTTTCTGTACTGTAGGGATTCTAAGAATTGCCTATAATTTTGTTAGCACACATATCATTGGATATTTAGATCCCAGCGCTAATTCCCTTGCAGCTGATTCTCTGTGATGCCCACAGCATCGTAATGGCCAATTTCATTGTTCTGTATTCTAAATGTCTATAGTAGAACACCATTAGACATGCACTGGCCACCTGCCTTCTCATACTTTTCCCCTTTTTTGCTCTGCCTGAGGATAGATTCCTGCCACCTTCTATACTCTCTGTTCTATTGCGTGTCCTGGAAACTTTACTAATCTCTCCTGTGCCCTTGGCTCCTTTAACGAGTTGAAAGTCCCTGCACGTAACCTGCACGTCGACCCTCTCCTTTACCTTTCTAATTCTCCAGACAACTGACCCCCCTCCCCCTCTCCTCCCGCCCCGCCCCTTCCCACTATTTAATTCAAACCTCTATCTACAGCCCTGGTTATACGTTTCACCGGCACTCTGGTCCCAGCATAGTGCAGATGAAGACCGTCCTATCGGAACAGCTCCCCGCTTCCCCAATACTGGTGCCAATGTCCCATGAATTCAAACTCATTCCTCCCACACCAATCTTTGAGCCTCCCCTTTACCTCCTTAATCTCATTCACCCTCTGCCAATTAGGTTGTGGCTCCAGTAGTGTCCCAGATATTATTATCTGTTTGGTTCTGCTTTTTTTAAATTTCAGGTCGTAGCTGTGCATACTCCCTCAGCAGAACGTATGTTCCTGTTCAGCCCATGTCGTTGGTACCTACCTGGACCACGCCAACTGCATATTTACCCTCCCACTCCATGCTCCTCTGTAGCACAGAAGCAATATCCAGAACTCGAGCATTTATTCCAATATAAATGATGACTTGAATCTTGCAAATTATTGTCTTTACCAATAGTGATATCTTGCAGCTCAGATTCACGTCTCAAATGTATGAATTTAACATGTAATGATGTGCAGACGAATATTGGAGGTGTCAAACAAATCCATGCCCTCTCCCTCTCTTTCTGTTCCAGTTAACCTGGCAGTCATTGTGATCCTTTCTCGAAAAACCTGTGGTCTCTCCAGCTACATCACATATTACCTCGTATCCATGGCGATATCGGATCTCCTAGTCATAATAACAGCTGTGATGTTAAGCCGGGTTGCTGGAATTTATTTCCCCTCCAGTTTCTTGTCAATCACACCGATCTGCAGTCTCCGAGCTGCCTTGATCTATGCCGCCATTGACAGTTCTGTCTGGTTGACGGTCGCTTTCACCTTCGATCCATTTGTGGCCATTTGTTGTCAGAAACTGAAAATAAGATTCTGCACTGAGACAACAGCAGGACTGGTGATTGGAATTGTGGCAATACTGAGCTGTGTAAAAAGTTCCTTCATGTATTTTATAACCGAACCAAAGTATGTTGTTAACAACATACCTTGGTTCTGCAACATAAAATCAATATTTTATACGTCCTCTGTTTGGGTCGCATATGATTGGATTCGTTCCATATTAACCCCTTGTGTCCCATTCATTCTGATTTTACTGCTCAATGCTCTAACTGTCAGGCACATTCTGGCGGCCAACAGAGCACGCAGGAGACTCCGGGCCCAGAGCAATGGAGATAATCAGATTGACCCAGAGATGGAGAAGAGGAGAAAGTCCATGGTTTTACTCTTCACCATCTCGGGCAGCTTCATTCTGTTATATTTTCTATTCTTTGTAACGATACTCTATGTTCGAATTGCGAAACTTACTTATTCTTCAGTTTCCGACTTCCGTGATTCCACATTTATGCTCCAGCAAGTCGGATACTTGCTTCAATTATTGTGCTCCTGCATTAACCCCTTTATTTATGCTGGGACCCAAAGTAAAATCAGAGCCGAGTTAATGTGTGCACTAAAATATACACTGCGTCTATTCAAGAAAATATGTCAATATTGAAAAGAAAAAATGGGGACCTAAGCTGAAACGTGAATTGTATTCGCATTTGTCCTCGATATTATTTTAATGTCAATCCATTTCTGGCCCATGGAACACACAGTCCTGCTTAAATTTCCCTTTTTATGTCACATTTTATTAGAACATAGAACATAGAAAAGCTACTGCACAAACAGGCCCTTCGGCCCACAAGTTGCGCCGAACATGTCCCTACATACTAGGCTTACCTATAAACCTCTATCTTACTAACTTCCATGGACTTATCCAAAAGACTCTTAAAATACCCCATTGAATCCCCCTCCACCAACACTACTACTACTTATTGTCAGCTACTTCAAGAAAATATAATGAAAGCTACCTCCTGAGCAATTCTGCCCGGCAAATTGCTCTTAGATAGTTTCCCATGTGCGACTCATGACTACTGCGGCCTAATTGTTTTCGAATGAGAAATAAAAGATACACTTCTCACATAAGTGGAGAGAATGTAGAATTTTGATGTGCAGAGGGATCTGGGTGCTCTAGCGCATGAATCACATAAGGTTAGCGTGCAGATACAGCAAGTAATTAGAAAAGCTAATGGAGTGAGCAATTATTGTAAGGCGAATACAAACAGGAGAGTTTTTGCTTTAGCACTACACTTTTGGAAACACATTTGGAGAACTATGTTTTGTCTCCTTACTGAAGTGTGATGGAAGTAGTTCAGAGAAGGTTTACCAGATTAATTCCTGGATTTGGTGGGTTGTTTGAAGAGGGATAGCTGCACAGATTTAGTTTGTATCCAATAGAATTCAGGAAAGTAAAAGGCAACTTGATTGAAACAAATGAGTTACAGGTGGCCTTGACATGCTGAATGTGGAAAGGATTTTTCCTCTTTTGAGAGAATCTGGAACGCGGAGTCACGACTAAAAATAAGGCATCGCTAATTTTAGACAGACATTAATATATATGTATATATATATATACATTTCTTCTCAGAGGGCCGCGAGTCTTTTGACCTCTCTTTCAAAACACGTTGGAAAAAGAGTTTGAGAAGTTTTGCAAGGGCGAGGTGGAGAGATTTTTGACAAACAAGACTGCAAAGTTCTCGGGGTTGGGTGGCAATGTGGAGGTGGGATTATAATCTGATTATCCAAGATTTTATTGAATGGCAGAGATGGCTTGATGGGCCGCGTGACCTTCTCCTTCTCCTGATGTGTGTGTAACATGTGCTGGAGATGTCAAATTGTTAGGACATTGGTTAGCACTGTTGCCTCACAGCGCCAGGGACAGGGGTACAATGCCCGGTTTGGGTCACTGTCTTTGTGGAGTTTGCATGTATTCCTCCGGGTGATCCGGTTTCCTCCCACATTCTAAAAGCCATGCTGGTTAGGTGCATTGCCCCGAACAGGCGCCGCCGTGTGGCGAGCGGAATTTCACAGCAACTTAATTATGGTGTTAATGCAAGCCTTACTTATGTCCAATAATAAACTTTACTTTAAATAGGTTTAAATATGCTTAAAACAAAGCTAATTTATTTCACTTTATTTCAGTATAACTGGCCTGGAGTTTATTCACATCAGCAGAGATGGATCCCAATGAAAATAGTTCAGCCTTGGGTAAGATGAAACTAAAATCCAGTTCGTCTCATAATTTGTAAACCTGCTGCTCTGTCAGCAAATGGGAAACAAATGTGAATCCTTTGCTTCACTGGGAGCCGGTGCATGCATTTGAACATTGCAGTCACCGGTGTGCAGAGTGGTGGGATGATTGACTGAACCCATTCCCGCAGTTAGAGTACTGAACAGACGCTCCTCAGTGTGAACACATTTCTGTTGATCAGGTCCTGTGACTTCTGATCGCATTTGCCGTTATTGGAGGCACTTCAAAGGTCTCTCGTCAGTGTGAACACTTTGGTGTGTCTTCACGTTAGATGAGCAATCGATCCCCTTCTTGCACAGAGAACATCTGAAGGCGCCCCCCCCCCCGCCCCCCACTTTGTGTGAACTCTATGGTGTGCAGTGTGTTCAGATGATCACTTGAACCCAGTCCCACAATGAGAGTACATGAGCGGTCTCTCGTCAGTGTGAACAACTTAATGGCATGTCAGTTCGTGGTAAGTTTTAGAGCATTTCCTACAGTCCATGCATATAAAGGGCCCCAGTGTGAATTCGCTTGTGTATAGTAAGATGAAATGAGTGTCTGAACTCAATCCCGCAAAGAAAACAACGGAACGGTCTCTCATATGGTGATCACGTTAATGAGACATCCGTTCCCTGGAACAATTGTAGCATTTCCCACAGTCCAGGCATTTAAAATGTTTCTCATCACTGTGAACACGTTGAAAGGATGTAGGTTCACTGGAAAACGTCGCGATTCTCACAGTCTGTGTATTTGAAAGGATCTCATCTGCGTGAACACGTTGACGGGATATCAGTTCCTGGAGACACATTCATTTAAAACGTGTCTCGTCAGTGTGAACTCCTGGTGTTTCAACAGCGTGTTCAAGTGAATCCTTTCCCACAATTAGAGTAGGTGAATGGTCTTTCCCCACCATGACCTCGCTGGTGTGTCACCAGTTGGGATGTCCGAGTAAATGCCTTCCCGCAAGTGGAGCAGCAGAATGGTCTCTCCCCGGTGTGATTGCGGCAATAAACTTTCCGCACATCTTTGGACTGTGGGAGGAAACCGGAGCACCCGGAGGAAACCCACGCAGACACGAGGAGAATGTGCAAACTCCACACAGACAGTGACCCGAGCCGGGAATCGAACCCGGGCCCCTGGAGCTGTGAAGCAGCAGTGCTAACCACTGTGCTCCCGTGCCGCCCCACCACTGTGCTACCGTGCCGCCCCAGTACTCAGCAAAAATATATTCCGGTGATAAAGAAGGACTGTAAGAAAAGAGATGGCCAGCCTTGGACAACGAAGGAAATAAAGGAGAGTATTAAATTAAAAACCGATGAGTACAGAGTGTCCAAAAATAGTGGAGACTTAGAAGATTGGGAAAGCTTTAAAAAAACAACAAAGAATGACTAAGAAAATGATACAGACAGGAAAGATAGATCATGAAACTAAACTAGCTCTAAATATAAAAAAAAATGTAAAAGTTTTTACAAACATATAAAAAGGAACAGAGTGGCTCGAGTGAATGTTGGACCTTTGGAGGACGAGAGGGGGGGATTTACTAGTGGAAAACGAGGAAATGGCTGAGTCATTAAATAGTTTTTTTGTGTCGGTCTTCACGGTGGACGACTCAAATAGTTTACCGAATATTAACGATCGAGTGTCGGTTGGAGGCGAGGTGCTCAATACAATTATTGTTACGAGAGAGGCAGTGCTTGGTAGACTGACGGGACTAAATTTGGACAAGTCCCCGGGCCCGGATGGAATGCATCCCAGGGTACTGAAAGAAATGTCAGAGGTAATAGCGGATGCGTTAGTGGTTATTTATTAAAATTCACTGGACTGTGGGGTAGTGCCAGCTGATTGGAAAACGGCTACTGTTACGCCGCTGTTTAAAAAAGGAAGCAGACAAAAGGTGGGTAACTACAGGCCGGTTAGCTTAGCGTCTGTTGTTGGGAAAATGCTGGAATCCATCATTAAAGAAGAAATAGCAGGTCATCTGGATAAGAATGGTTTGATCAAGCAGACACAGCATAGATTCATGAGAGGAAAGTCATGTTTGACGAACTTACTGGATTTTTATGAAGATGTGACTCGTGCGGTTGACGGAGGGGAACCGGTGGATGTGGTGTTTTTGGATTTCCAAAAGGCATTCGATAATGTGCCTCACAAAAGGTTGCTGCAGAAAATTGGTGCACACGGAGTTGGGGGCAGGGTGTTGGCGTGGATTGGGGATTGGCTATCCAAAAGGAAGCAGAGAGTCGGAATAAATAGGTGCTTTTCTGGATGGCAGATGGTGACCAGTGATGTGCCGCAGGGATCGGTACTGAGGCCTCAATTGTTTACTATTTACTTCGATGATCTGGAGAAGGGGAGTGAGTGTAGGGTAACAAAGTTTGCTGACGACACGAAGATCAGTTGGAAACTGAATTGCGTGGTGGAAGCGGAAGGTCTGCAGAGAGATTTGGATAGGCTGAGTGATTGGGCGAGGATTGGAGTATAATGTTGGCAAATGTGAGGTTATTCACTTTGGAAGAAATAAAAGCAAATT
This sequence comes from Mustelus asterias, assembly GCF_964213995.1. NCBI lineage: Eukaryota > Metazoa > Chordata > Chondrichthyes > Carcharhiniformes > Triakidae > Mustelus > Mustelus asterias. Next base: position 159,887 of record NW_027590127.1, read on the forward strand.
GGAATATTATTTAAATGGCAAAAATTACAATATGCTCCTGTGCAAAGGGACCTGGGGGTCCTTGTGCATGAGTCGCAAAAACTCAATCTGCAAGTACAACAGGTTATCAAGAAGGCAAATGGGATGTCGGCATTTATCGCGAGGGGGATAGAATATAAAAACAGAGAAGTCTTGCTGCAACTGTACAAGGCATTGGTGAGGCCGCAGCTGGAATACTGTGTGCAGTTTTGGTCCCCTTTCTTGCGAAAGGATATATTGGCCTTGGAGGGAGTGCAGAGAAGGTTCACCAGGTTGATATCGGAGATGATACAGAAGGATATAGATAGGCTGGAAATTTGGGGAAAGAAATGGCAAATGCAGTTCAATCCAGATCAATGCGATGTGATGCATTTTGGTAGAACTAACGTAGGGGGAAGGTATACGATAAAAGGCAGAACAATGAAGGGTGCAGATACGCAGAGGCACCTGGGTGTGCAAGTCCACAGATCCTTGAAGGTGACGTCACAGGTGGAGAAGGTAGTGAAGAAGGCATATGGCATGCTTGCATTTATAGGACGGGGAATAGAGTATAAAAGTTGGGGACTGATGTTGCAGTTGTATAGAACGTTGGTTCGTCCGTATTTGGAATACTGCGCCCAGCTCTGGTCGCCACACTACCAGAAGGACGTGGAGGCTTTAGAGAGAGTGCAGAGGAGGTTTACCAGGATGTTGCGTGGTATGGAAGGGCTTAGTTATGAGGAGAGATTGGCTAAACTGGGGTTGTTCTCACGGGAAAGACGGAGGATGAGGGCTGACCTAATAGCGGTTTATACAATTATGAAAAGCATAGATAGGGTGAACGGTGGTGACGTTCACGAGGGGTCACAGGTTCAAGGTGAGGGGGGGGGGGGAGGTTTAACACGGATATCAGGAGGACGTATTTTACACATAGGGTGGTGGGGGCCTGGAATGCGCTGCCGGGCAAGGTGGTGGAGGCGGACACACTGGGAACATTTAAGACTTATCTAGATAGCCACATGAACGGAGTGGGAATGGAGGGAGACAAAAGAATGCTCTAGTTTGGACCAGGGAGCGGCGCGGTCTTGGAGGGCCGAAGGGCCTGTTCCTATACTGTATTGTTCTTTGTTCTTTAAGAGGGGTGGTGGTCATGAGGAGAGATTGAGCAGATTAGGTTTGTATTCGTTGGACTTTAGATGGTTGAGGGGTGATGTTATAGAGGCATATAAGATAATGAAGGGGCTGGATAGGGTAGAAGTGGAGAGATTATTTTCACTTAGAAACGAACCTGAGCTGGAGGGCACAGCCTCAAAATAAAGGGGGGTCAGTTTAAGACAGAATTTAGGAGGAACGTCTTCTGTCAGAGGGTGGTGAATCTCTGGAATTCTCTGCCCACTGAAGTGTTGGAGGCTACCTCGTTGGATATGCTTAAATCAGGGATAGATGGATTTCTGATCGATAAGGGAAATAGGGGTTAGAGGGATCAGGTGGGTAAGTGGGACTGATTCACTTCAGATCAGCCATGATCTTATTGAATGGCGGGGCAGGCTCGAGGGGCTAGATGGCCTACTCCTGCTCCTATTTCTTATGCTCGCATGTCTTCTCTCTGCTCTGGAAACGCCACTCCTTAACTACAGACACTTTCCCTCTCCATGACAACTGTCCGAGGCTCAGTCAGACTTTTGAGAACAATGGTGAAGTATTTTACCCCCAGCAGAGCTTCTAACCAAACATCTAACCAACAACGGGTTTCTAATGCAGACATAGCGCTCGATATTGGCCCTGAAACTGTCACCCAAACCTTTATTGTACCTCGAGCCAGGGATTCAAACAGTCCTGATCAAGCTCCGTATAAAGCTCTTTGTCATTTTACCTTCAACGTCCGTGTAAAAGTCGCTGACCTCTTTACTGAATCCCATTAAACTACAGAGGCTCCCGGTTCAACAGAAACTCAATTCTCAACATAAATTCTCATCCATCTTTCCAAATCGCTCCACGACATTAAGATAAAGGCAAAAAACTGTGAATGTTGGAATCTGGAAGAGAAAAAAATAAAATGCTGGAAAAACTCAGCAGTTCTAACAGCATCTGTGGAAAGAGAAAAGAGACAATATTTTGCGTCAGTCCGCTCTACGAAGTCCTGTTGAAATGTTGGCTCTATTCATTCACCAGAGATGCTGTCAGAGCTGCTGAGTTTTTCCAGCAATTTCTGTTTTTGTTTTCTCTCCGTGGCATTGATTTTCCCCATTTCCAGCCACACAGATTTTTGAATCTTTTTCCTCAGAGACACTTACATTCAGGTTCTGATGATTCGAGTGACTCCATCAATTTTCCATCTTATGTTTGGTTTGAGATTTCTGCCCTGAAATTTTGATTTTCGAATATCCTGGAACGAAACGTCATTGTCAGTCAGGAATCGCGAATAAACGAACATTTCCCTTGGTTTGAGTTGTATGTGTGCAAACGCTCCCCTTCTAATCCCCTGTAAAAGGAGTTTCCAAAAGCCCTCAGTGGCAGTACAGCATATAAATTTGCAACAATCTCTCCTCTTGCGACCTGGAGCAGGATAAGCGCGCATGCGTCTTGCCCCGATCGAATGGCGGGCGGCAACTCCAGGTCTCCAACTTCGGCAGCTGCCGGCGCGGCCCCGACTTGTGCGAGCGCGACACCGAGCGGCACTTGTTTGGGTTTTGAGATCACTAGTAGAGTTTATGAAGCCTTCTCACCCACTCTGCCGCTTTCTTTACCCTTCCATAATCATCTATTTAACTCAATTTTCAGAGCTGATGTGCTCTGCAGCAGAAACACGCATGCTACGCATGTGCAATTCGGAACATATTTCACGCTAGCCTCACTTCAGATCCATCAGTCATTCTGTGCTCAGGCTCCTGTTATGAGAAGACGTAACATTCTGATTGACTGGCAATGCTGGAAAAGATATGTCCCATTGAAGGAGACTGTTGCCCAATGTAAATTTGTGTTTTGCAGCCATTAGATCAAAGTATAAAGTTATCAAAATAACTAACGCAGCAACCAAAGTGCACATACATCTTAGTTCTGTCCTGAACACAGAACAAAAAGTACAGCACAGGAATAGGCCTTTCGACTCTCCAAACCTGCGCCGATCCTGATGCCCGCCTCAACTAAAACCGTATGCAATTACAGAGTCCGTATCCTTCCATTTCCATTCTATTCATGTATTCGCCAAATTGCCCCTTACATGCCACGATCTTACCTGCTCCCTCCACTCCACAGGCAATGCGTTCCAAACATTCACCACCCTCTATGTAAATAACTGCCCTCGTACATCTCCTCTAAACGTTTCCCCACGCAACTTAAATCTATGTCCCCTCGTTCTTGACTTTTCTACCTAAGGAAAGAGCATCTCGAAATCCACTCTCTCCATGTCACGCATAATCTTGTAGACCACTATTAAGTCACCCCTCAACTCTCTCTCGGGCACACGTAGACACTCTCGCGTGCACTCACACACACACACACACACACACACACACACTCTCTCTCTCTCTCTCGTGCTGCCTGGGAGGGTGGGGGCGGCAGGTTGACTCACATCCCTTTGAAAGAACTTGGATGAGTGCTTGGCACGCCTAAACACACGTGGGATTAGGTGGGCAGGACAGGCCTTTCATGCGTCTCTGCGGACTCGATTGGCCGAAGGGCGTCTTCTCCAATGTCGGTTCTGTCAAATATCTTCTTTACCCTGTTGAATGCATCAACATCCAGCCAGTAGTGTGTCGACCAGAATAGAACACAATACTCCAAATGTCGCCTAACCAATATGTGCTGCAATATGATTTTTCAATTCCTATTCTCAGCACCCTGTACGACGAGGGCCAGCATGCCCTCATCTTCTTTGACAACTTTTCCAGGAACCTCGGGGCCTCCATTTGCGACTGGATCATGAACATCCCAGCCCACAGACCACAATCACGAAGGATAGGCAGCAACACCTCTTCCACGCTCATCCTCAACTCTGGTGCCCGAAAAGCTGTGTTCTCAGGCCCCTACTATGTTCCTTATGCATCTATGCCTGCGTGGCCAAATTCCCCTCCAACTCGATTTCCAAATTTGCTGATGACAGCACGGAGTGGGTCGGATCTCAAGCAATGACGAGGCAGAGGACAGGAATGAGTTAGAGAATCAAGTGAACTGGTGCGGTGACAATAATCTCTCCCTCAAATTCAACAAAACAAAAGAGATTTTCATCGAAACAAGGAAGCGTCGTGGAGAACATGCCGTGTCTACATCAACAAGGGCGAAGGAGAAAGATAGATTCGAGTGATTCCATTTTCTCGGCGTCCGGATCTCCAACAACCTGCCCGGGTCTGACATGACAGCAAAGAAAGCCGACCAACATACAGAGACAGAAAGAGACAGAAGCAAGATGGGATTGTGCTGTACATGTTTCAGAGCTGACACTGGAGTACACACGAGATCAATGATTTGGATGAAGGAGCCAACAATAATATTTGCAAGTTTGCTGATGCCATGACATTTGTAGGGAATGTGAATAGTTGTGAGGATGTTAAAATGTTTCACAATGATTTCAGCAAGTTGAGTATATGGGTAAATGCATGGCAGATGCAGTATAACGTGGACAAACGTGAATTTAACTACTTTGGATGGGGAAAGAGCATGGCAGAGGGTTATTTAAATCGTGATAGGTTGTGAAATGTTGATGAACAGAGGGACATGGGTACACCAGACAATGAAAACAAGCATGCAGCCACAGCAATCAGTTAGGAAGGCAAATCGGGCATTTGCTTTCATTGCAAGGGAACTTGAGCAATAGATCAACGAGATCTTAGGGCAGTTGTAAGGCCCTCGGTGAGACCACACCTGGAGTAGTGTATGCAGTTTTGCCTCTGTAATTATGAATGATACCCTTGCCACAGAGGGACTGCAAAGAAGGTTCACCAGACTGATTCCTGGGAAGGCACGATTGTTGTATGAGGAGAGATTGGGTCGATTGGGCCTGCATTCGCTGGAGTTCTGAAGAATGATAGGTGATCTAATTGAAACGTATGAATTATAACCGCGCCAGACGGACTGAATAGAGGGATGTTGTTCTCTCTGGCAAATGGTGAAAATGGGCAATATTTTTAATCTGTAGAAACCTATCCATCTCAGTCTATTGAACATTGACAGAGCTTCCACAGCCCTCGGGAATAGAGAATGCCAAAGATTTACCATCATGGAAACACATGGAATTCAGGGAAACGTGGCGAGATGGATCCGAAACTTGTGTATTAATTGGACACAAAAGGTGGTGTTTGAGTGACTGGAGGCTGTTGCCCAGTGGTGTACCACAAGGTTCAGTGCTCGGACAGTTATTATTTGTTATACATAAGTAATGCAGATGATAATGTGGGGGCAATGACAGGCAGGTTTTCAGATGACACCAAGATTGGTAGGATGCTCAATGGTGAAGAAAAGATTGCAGGTTACAGGAAAATATAGCTGGCGTTGGCTAATAGGAATAGCGGTGCAGGTGGTATTTAACCCTGATTAATGCGAGTAGATGCACGTTGGAAATATCAACAAGGCAAAGTAATATTTAATGAGTGCCAGGACACTGGGAAGCTCAGAGCAGCATGTGGAACTTGGACACTATTCAAGATCCCTGAAGGCAGCAGAGCAGGTGAATTGGGCAGTAAAGAAGGCATAAGAGACACTTCTTTTCATTTCTCATGGTAGAGATTATGAGAGCAAAGAGTTAATATTGGAGTTGTACAGAGCTTTAGTAAGTCCACAGCTGGAGTACCTTGTGCAGTTCTGCTCAGCTCACTCGAGGAAGGATGGGTTAGCACGAGAGGGAGTACAGAGGAGTTTCACCAGCACGTTGCCTGGGTGGAGGATACGAGCTATTAGGAGGGACTGGATAGGTTCAGATTGCTTTAGTTGATCAGGGAAGGCTGATGAGGGACAGGATTGAGGTGCATAAGATTATGATGGGTATGGACAGGGTGAATCAGAAGCAGCTGTTCCTCTTTATTGAAGGGTCAGTCACGCTGGGACATTGATTTCGTGCAAAGGGCAAAAGATCTAGAGGGCAGTTGCGAAAGAAAATCAGTCAAAGTCTGGTGAGGATCAGGAATGAACTGTCTCGGAATGTAATGGCTGCTGGAAAACGTAGAACTTTTCAAAAGCATTTGGATGAGCATTTCAAACATCATAACATTCAAACATACCTCTTGAGACTGGTATGAGTCAAAGTCAGCAGGCTTTATTCTCACAAGCTTGCGGGAGAGGTCCGGCAACCTTAACAGTGATTCACCAGACCTCTCACTGAACACAAGAAAGTGGGGACATTTATACAGCACGGCTCCCAGCACTAATCACGACACAAACACTGGTCTGGTCATGAATCACGAAGCAAGATGCATTTGACCATAAAGCAGACGTATGTGATTATCTGGTCACGAAGCACCAGTCTCTGGCAGCTGTAGTCACGATGTCGTCTCTGGTTTCCTGCTCTTCCGCGACTTCCCTTTGAAGTGACTGTGTGCGGTCAGCGGCCCCAGCGGGAGTCCTTCTGTCAAACATCATGGAATTTCTTTCCTTCCACAAACCACACACAAGCTGATAGAAAAGGTATTCTCTCAAACACATTCACATTTACATTTGACTCTATTGTTATAAGAATAAAAATTATCTTGTATTAGTGTCAGAAGCAATATAAACAAGGGGATTAGCCATAATGAAGTGTTATGCTTGTGATATATTCTAAGTACAAAGTTCAACTTTTAGGTACAAAATACGTTACCCCTTTAGGTACAAAGTACAATGAGTACAAAAAACATTAACCCTTTACCTTCTTCAATCCCCCCTTTTGGTCGCTGCCAGGTCCAAGCATGGCCCCATGACCAATTCAGAACCAAAGGTTACCAATATAGATGGGCCTACCTCCTTCATCAGGAAGCCTGCCCCTTCTGCCTGTACAATTGCACTCGGCATAATTGGGGCTGTTCGTTCAATAATGTCATCAAGCAATAACAATGGCAATTAATACAATCAAACCATGCATCAGATATGATCCCCACGACCCGAACCATTGCCCCAGCCATCCCGCCGGATTATAATTATGATATTGGCTCCCTTCATCCCGTATTGTCTTCGCTACTTGTTGGATATGATCTGCCAAACGAGTTATATTTTCCGAAACATCTGCGATATACGTGCAGCATTCGGATTCAATTGTAGCGCACGTTCCTCCCTGGAAAGCCAACAAATAATCAAGTGCCAATCGGTTCTGTAAAGCAGCAGTTCGGATAGCTGCAACCTCGGCTGATACTTCGGAGAAGGCTGTGCTCACCTCCTCGAATCTTTCTCTAGTCTCATTCGCAACTCTCTTCAAGGTCGAGGCCAGATGTATTCGTTCCTGTGCTGCTTTTGCTGTCCCATAAAGAGGGAAAGCTATCATAAAGAACCTTTCTGTCTCACTAATTGTGAATATAGGGTACCACATATGCTAAATAACGCGATCCTACCGAATCCCAAGGAAGCCATGGGTAGGCATTGTTTCCACAGACAAAACAGGTACCATCATATGCAGTCATGCTACTCATATAAGTAGAGGAGAGGCTGACCAAGACATCAGCAGTGAGGCAATGGGTTGTAATCTGTTGCACCAAAGCCCAGGCTCCACTGGTGACTTTTACCTGCTGGGTGCAGTAGCTACGGCCCACAGGTATGGTTCAATTTCCTACCAAACAGATAGATCCCCCCTTGTTGGTTTTTCACAACATGCCTGATGGGGTTTTAAATGTCACTTTCCTTGTTCCGTCCTAGGTTCCATTCAAATCCAAAATCCCCCTGCTATTCCCGGAGTTGACAAAGGGATAGGGAATAAAGGACTTTCCCCCCTTTCCTTCGTGCATGGGAATATGTAAGCAGACCCAGCACTTGCTCAAACCTTTGACTGCAATACATATAAGTGAGACATAAACATGAAGGTGTTCATGTGATAGGGTCGGATTTTAGAGGATTGGTACAATGATCGCTTGGATCGACCAAATGTTAATGTGTGTTAACCAAATGTTAACGTGTTAATGTACTCATCCTCCCAAGCCCTCTGCTGTTGCCGGGTACAGATCAATTCCGGTCCCTCAACTAAACACCAAAAATTGCAGTTGCGCCGCGTTAGATTGCATGGGAGACCCCAATCACCCCGCCCCTCCAACAGAGTTGGCAACATGGCATGGTTAAGGAATCCCAAGCAGTGGTCCCGACGGGTTACTTCCCAGGGACTTATTCCATGTGGCGGAAGGTTACAATAGACAGAGCCATCGTTACAGAGATGCTTATGATGCTCTCTCCCCAAGTCTACACAATTCCACCTATACTTCCCCTCCGTAACTGCAAGGGCAAAACTCGTGAGAAGCAGTAAGAAAATCATCCTATCACTTAACTAATAACCCACGCGACCGTTATACAATGGTCCAAAGGCTATACCGCCCGTGCGCAACTGCCCGCGAACCCGTTCAGCTTGCCTGGTGGTCAACCGTCTCACATATCAGTGAATTAAGCACACCACACAATTTTAACCTCATAGGGGTCCTTTCATTTAGGGGCGAACCCAGGTTTCAAACAGTGCTTTTACTCGGACGCAACTTCCCGCCCGTCAGGGAGCATTTCAAGCTCTCTGTCTCTCTGTGTCTCTTTGTTCCTGATTGTCTTTTACCAATTTGCGCATCCCTTTTAGTTGGGTGCTTGATTCCAACACATATCTCCTCAATTCATCTTTCACTGAACCTACATCACCGCCCATTATGTCATTAATTCATAAGGGGTTAATCCGGTTGTCCGGTTTGCGGTAACTCTGCGCCTCATCAGTATAGTGGGCAATATCTCTGTCCACAATTTTCCCGATGTCTGTATGGCTTTACCTAGTACACTATACAGTTAACTACACATGCCCCTTTCCACAGAACGCTTAGTGTGAATTAAATAACATTTTACACTGTGTTTTGGCTGCAGTTTGACATCCATTCATTTGTATATGATCCCATCAATCGACATCGCATTCCCCATTAAAATCACATGCCATACACCTCCAAGCTTTATATGATGTACTCTTACATTATCTCTAATTTAATCATTTGTTTGGCGAGGAAAACAGGAAGCTCCGACTGAACTATGTTTTATCAATACACAGCATATAATATATAACTATATTATATAAAATTGGTGAAGGCTTTTCAGGATTTTATTTTATTTTCGGGACTATATAGCAGTGCTATACTGTATAATAAAAATAATCAAGTGGCAATAGTATCATACCATTTTACACATCATAACGGTGAGATCCAAACCCTTTTAATCGAAGCCGTTTCCAATTTTAAAATTAGTTCCAGAGCAAATCCCCGCACTCGAGGAAAACAACAGGCGCCAAATCAAAACCAAAGTCGGTGCAATACAAACTAGTTAATTAATCAGTAACATTTTGGTTTGATTTTAACTGGTGAGATTTTAAGCTTTGCAGTGATCTTATATTTGGCAAACTTTGAACAAAAGATAGCACATAAAATTCCAACAGTAGTACATAATTTTAGCCAGTTGACAGAATATTAAACTTTGAGACACTTGTAAATCGCTATATCCTGCGAACCTTAATACTGCATTCTAAATGGGCAATTTGCATTGGCAACTAAGATTTACTTGAATAATCTCCTGCTGGAACTTGAAATAAGCAGAATTACAATGCATTCCACTAACTTAAAATATTTTATACTGACTCATAGACAGTACATTTAGCTCATTCTTTTGTTCTTGTTGATCGACTTGCCCAGAACATTACTTATTTTCTTCTCCCAATTCTCAACTAATTCTCTCATAATCTTCACTTTAAGACAAAGGAGCGAGCAGATGGTTCCCTCGAAGCTTTAAATCCTTTCATAACAAAGTTCAAACACAGGTTTATTCAAAATTCCTATTGGCTATTTCAAACTTCAATTAATGTACTTAGATTTTGAAATTTCATTTTACGTTCTAATTTTATTTAAACTCTGTATCAAAACCACTGTTGTAAAATCACAGCAGGGAAGAACATCAAAACAAACAACTGTTAAAAACACAGAGACACACATGGAAGCTTCCAGCACTCATTCAAACTTGACATCTTAAACTAAGATGTAAGTAAAACATTTAAAAGAATACAAAAATTGGATTAAGACAGTTACTTTTACTCTTCTGTCTTCCAAACTGTAATTACACTCAAAACAGAAGTAAATTCAAGAAATCTTATCACTTTAATCTTTAACAATATTCACACCTCCCCAGCTCTCCTGAGCCGAAGCTGTGGTCAATTATTAGCCGCAATAAACACTCCACAAGAAAAAGCAAAGGCTTCAACAATTCCTGCTCCCAATCTAATACAACAACAGCCACCTACATTCGACGAGCAACCAGACCACGCAAGCACGCTGAAATACAAAAACTAAGACCTCTCCTATCCACCTCCAGGTCTGCCATTAGCCCTTTCTACCAACTCACCATAGTTCGGGGTACTGAGAATTCCCATTTTAAGTATTTTTTGGTGAACACTAAATAATTCATCCTTAAAAGCCTGGATGAACGCTCGATCTCCACGACCTGGGTTTCCTTGTCCTGAGCACTACTGATATACCTGGAACAACCATTTCCCAAACTCAGAAGCTCCTTTCCCTTTTAACTGTTTCGTTGTGGTTATTCTGCTTCAGTTAGTAGGAACATTCCCTACCACTCTCTGAATTTCTACCTTAATCTGGGCGAAGGGTGTCTGTTGGGCATCTATCTCTGATGTTAGGGCGACAGCATGTGTCCATCGTCCCCCATTATAATCCTGTGCTGGAGGAGCGACGGGTCTACCTGCGACCTGTCTCCACTTACCCGCTGTACAGGCTGCCCTTACCGTCTGTTGTACGTCTCGCAGGTGTAATAGTTGTCCTACCCAGATTGTGTCTGATTTTTCCCAGAATTTTGTGTTTGTGCTCGTAGGTTGTAATTTACCCAGGGAAGCCATCATCTGCTGCCTCGCACCTGGGGCGAATGGTTCATAATTTACCGTTGGCTGCGCATCTGTTCCCCCTTGAGTTACTTGCACTAAGTTGTGTTCTAGCGCTTCCCACTCCTCTGGAGGAGTGGTTAGTCCCTGTTGCGTGGAGCCATAAGGAGGTAGAGGAACTGTTTCCCCTCTCCATTGCTTTTCTTCTAATAATTGGTTTTGTTTCTCCAGTTCCCTTACTCTGGATTCTAACTCCCTAATCCTTTCTTTATCCTCACTCCACTTCTTAGTAGAGGCGACTACTTGCTCAATTAGTCCAGCTAACTGATGTACTAACAATACTTCTATTTTCTTTGTCATGTTTCTCTTTTTTTTATCCAACCACTTATGCTGTTGGCCCAGAGGGTAGGTTAAGTTCCACCCCACTTTTCCCATCTGTTTAATGAATTTGTTCCTCTTTTGTCATACACTCATTTATCAGGGATTCCGGAAGTCCTCACTGTCCTTGTGATCTTGCCATAATACAGAGCCTTCTATTCTCCCTTCTCGCTCTCCCCCTCCGAGGTCGCTCTGATGGGAGTCGGTGTTACCTGTCAGGGGTGATCAAATCCCTCCATACCACCACTTACACTATGATGCTTACACTATTAAGCTTATACCATTAAGCTGGCTTCTACTCCGGTGGTCACTCAGACAGTCTCTCCTTCTCACTCACTTCTGAACATCACACCTCAGGCATCTTCTTCTCCAGTCTTTACACTCACTTGAGTGTACATAACAGACAAATGCCACCTTGTCAGTGTGTGGTCAGTTCAGAGGTCTTTCACTCTCACACTCTCTCATCACATATGATCAGCCCACTGTAGTTTGACTCACGCTATTAGGTTCAGAACTCCATTCCACTACGCAGGTTGTGGCCATTCAACCTGAGCCCGCAAACAGTGTCCCGCAAACAGATCCTGGGTTTGTCTGCTGGGTTTCGGCACCAATTGTAGTCGGTAAAAATACCTCTTGAGACTGGTATGAGTCAAAGTCGAGTAGGCTTTATTCTCACAAGCTTGCGGGAGATGTCCGGCAACCTTAACAGTGATTCACCAGACCTCTCACTGAACACAAGAAAGTGGGGACATGTATACAGCATGGCTCCCAGATCTTGTCACGACACAAATACTGGTGGGCCATGAATTAAAGTCCAATGGACAGTCCCTGATCACGAAGCACGATGCATCTGACCATAAATCAGAGTGTATCTGATTCTCAGTTCACGAAGCATCAGTCTCTGGCAGCTGTAGTCACGATGTCGTCTCTGCTTTCCTGCTCTTCCGCTGCTTCCCTTTGAAATGACTGTTTGCGATCAGCGGCCCCAGCGGGAGTCCTTCTGTCAAACATCATGGAATAGCTTTCCTTCCGCAAATCATGCACAAGCTGATAGAAAAGGTATTCTCTCAAATACATTCACATTTACAATTGACTCTCTATTTTTATAAGAATAAAAGTTAACTTGTATTAATGTCAGAAGCAGTATAAACAAGGGGATTAGCCAGAATGAATGGTTATGCTTGTGGTACATTCTCAGTACAAAGTTCAACCTTTTAGGTACAAAATACATGAACCCTTTGGTACAAAATACATTGAGTACAAAAATCATTAACCCTTTCCTTCTTCATATGGTACAAGAGATCGAAAATTGGATGAGCATGACTTCAGTTATAATTACAGTTGGTGCAGACCCAATGGGCCGTATAGCCTTTACTTCACTGCAGGAATCTATGACTTTAGGGAAGAAACTCCTCGTCATCTGAGTCCTAAATGTCCTGCCCCCTTACTCTGAAACTGTGCTCTGGTTCTGGACAACCCCCCAGCTGGACGGAACATCCTTCCAGTATCAACTCAGCTAATGGTAGGACGTTGGGGAGAGTTATAGAATAAAGAGATCGAGGAAAGAGATTCATAGTTACTTGAAAGTGGAGTCACATGTCGACATGGTGGTGAAAAAGATATTCGACATGTTTGGTTTTGTTGGTCAGAACATTGAATACAGGAGATGGAACGTCTTGTCGAAGTTGTACAAGACATTGGTGAGGCCACACTTGAAATAGTGTGTACAGTTCGGGTCACCCTATTATTGAAACGGTATTATTAAACACAGTTTTGACATATTTATTGACCATTTAACGTGACTGAATGTCACACATCCTGGTTTGCCAAAAGCACAAAAAGTTAGACAGCATCGGAAGCAGCATAGTTGGAAACATCAAATTGCAAATAATTATTCATACTTGGCAAGTGGACAACGCTGGTGGAGAGGTATCAGTGCAGGGAAATGTAAATTGAAACAATTTAGATTTAAAAGAGATAGAACAGCGTTCTTTAACAAATGATGAAAAGACCTGAACAGTGGAAGCTCAAAATGTTTCGATACTTCACAGCTGGATTCACACAATACGCACAGCAATGTATTTGATATTTTAGAATTGTTGCAGATGTTGTTAATCGCATTACGGAGGTTGCTTTCATTTTACAATGTTAATCTGATCACTGTCATCAAAACAGGGTCAACATTTCTGTCCAGTATGATTGAATCGTAAGTTCAAATAGTTCAGATTCAATGTTCAAAATAACCAGTCACTTTTCTGTGGCTGCTTTGGGAACGTCAGTGGAATGTAGTTTTCCGTCAAGTGTAAACGGTTAATTTCGTAGAATCATAGAAACCCGACAGTACAGAAAGAGGCCATTCGGCCCATCGAGTCTGCACCGACCACAATCCCACCCAGGCCCTACCCCCATTTCCCAACATATTTACCCACTAATCCCTCTAACCTACGCATCTCAGGACACTAAGGGCAATTTTTAGCATGGCCAATCCAACTAACCCGCACATCTTTGGACTGTGGGAGGAAACCGGAGCACCCGGAGGAAACGCACGCAGACACGGGGAGAATATGCAGACTCCACACAGGCAGTGACCCAAACCGGTCCCTGGAGCTGTGAAGCAGCAGTGCTAACCACTGTGCTACCATACCGCGCAACTGGTGGAATAATCCGAAGCTGTTTCCCTTGAAAGATTCATGCATTCTGGAAATGTGTGTGAACTATTAAGAGATAGGAAATGGATGAATGAATAAAGATGCAGATTGTTGTTAGTTTCATGAGATTGTCTGCCTTGAAGATTAATCAGTTCCATGTGCTGAGTGAAAGGAATGATTTAAAAATGTGTATAATTCAAATTCTTCAGACAAGTGAAATAATTAGCAGAACGACTGAATACACAGACGCTGACATAGACAGTATTCGAAGCTTCAACTTCATGTTTGAATGTGAAGGGCTGATTGAGCTAAACACAAGTCCATACTGGGATCCTGAATAATTTGATTCCTGTTATTCGTAAACAAATAAAAATCTATGATGAAACATTCCTTGCACAGAGCAGATGGAATTTTACTCTGTATTTAGCCCATTACATTATTTCTGTTTGGAACATTTGAAGAAGAATGCAGATTGAACATTGAACATCAACCGCTGGAATTTAAATTAGAGTCAGATTTAATCAAATATTCAAAATAATGAGGGAAACGGAGAGGCTGATAACAAAACACATTTTCTGCTGGTTGGGGACTCCAGAGCTTGAGGATATTTAGATGTCAGCCTCGGTTTTGGATTTTAGAATTGGAGGAATTAAAACATTGTCGGATGTGGTGTGGTGTTAGTTTGAAACAATCTTCTGCAATTGGCTATTAATGCTCAGTCACTTGTTATTATTTTAGATCTGGGGTTGATAGATTTTCATAAGTCCAAGTGGTAAAGATATGGACAGTTAACCCACAGATCAGACAGGATCTTATTGAATATTGGAACAGCATTTCAGGAAGATTGTTCCAAATTCTAAATACCTTGGTGAAATGCTTTTCCTCACTTCACTTCTGATCCATTTCTCCATCATTGAGAATCTGTGTTCTTGACCATCTCCAGAGAGGGAAGAGGTTCTCACTCTTCAACCTGTCGATACCTCTTAGGATCTTGAGTCTCTCCATCAAGTCTCCTCTCAGCCTTCCGTTCTCCAAAGAAAACAATCCCAACTTCTCGTAGCAATGGAGCTTTATCCTTGGAACCAT